>NC_133326.1:586517449-586817449 GCF_042186555.1 Aquarana catesbeiana
AATGACGCCGGCAGGAACACTCTCTTCCTCCCGATGACGTCCGCCCATTCTCGCTGCTCCAGCGCGCCCCCAGGGGCATGCAGCACAGTGATCGGAGGGATGAGGCGTGTTCCTCGGGACACAGTCCATCCCCAATGAGGGTAAAGAGCCAATGAAAATGGCTCTTTACCATGTGACCGGAGGTGTCCAATCACAGCCGGTCATTTTCGAGGTCTGTGTGCATGCCGCTGGTGCCGGCCCCTGTGGGCGCGCAGGGTGGCAGTGAAGGATGAGGCTTGTCCCTCGGACAAAGCCCTTCCCCGATCAGGGTAAAGAGCCGATGAAAAGGTCTCTTTACCACGTAACCGGCTGTGTCCAGTTACAGTCGATCATAAATGTCAACAAATGGGGGTAACTGCTGGTTACCGGGTTCTCCTCCTCACACATCAATCCAGTGTGAGGAGGAGAATGCGGGAACAGTGAGTTATCGTTCACTGTGTGTACTACTGCGCCCTGATTGCTCCACTGAAAAAAGAGGACCTGTCACCAGCTTATCAGAGTACCTGTCTGTGAGCCCATCAGGGTACCTGTCACCAGTAGGGATGAGCTTCGTGTTCGAGCCGAACCCATGTTTGACTCGAACATCATCTGTTCGATCGTTCGCCGAATTGCGAACGATATGGGCCGTTCGCGCCAAATTCGTGTGGGGCGTCATGGCCCATAATTCACTGCGGCATCGCAGTGCATTGCTGACTGATGATTGGCCAAGCATGCACTATGACCCGCATGCTTGGCCAAGCATGCACTATGACCCGCATGCTTGGCCAATCACAGCGCCGTCTCTAGAGAGAGCTGTAATTGGCCAAAGCCAGGGTGGCTTTGGCCAATTATGGCTCAGGGGGTTTAGTACACGCTCCACACTATATAAGGCCGCCTGCACGGTGGCCCTGTGTAGTGTGTTCCGGCGTTGAGAGACAGAGACAGAGAGACAGTGTCATTTGATTTAGGTTAGATAGATTAGGCAGGACAGTCCATCAGTTAGCTGCACATACAGTGTATTAGGGATGAGCTTCGTGTTCGAGTCGAACCCATGTTCGACTCGAACATCGGCTGTTCGATCGTTCGTCGAATTGCGAACGATATGGGCCGTTCGCGCCAAATTCGTGTGGCGCGTCACGGCCCATAATTCACTGCGGCATCGCAGTGCATTGCTGGCTGATGATTGGCCAAGCATGCACTATGACCCGCATGCTTGGCCAATCACAGCGCCGCCTGAACAGAGAGCCATAATTGGCCAAAGCCAAGGAGGCTTTGGCCAATTATGGCTCAGGGGATTTAGTACACGCCCCACACTATATAAGGCCGCCTGCACGGCGGTCCTGTGTAGTGTGTGTTCCGGCGTTCATTGAGAGAGAGAGAGAGACAGACAGTGACATTTGATTTGAGTTAGATAGATTAGGCAGAACAGTCAGTCAGTTAGCTGCACTTACAGTGTATTGTGTATATATATGCATCCCAGGTGTTGCATATATATATAAATACACTGTATTCAGTTTAGCTAGATCCGTTCTTGTTATCTTCCTACTGACAGGCAGGCTTGTCTTGTTACAGTATTTACAGCTACCTGAAGAAAATTACTGGTGTTCCTTTGATCCTATTAGTACCACAGTCAGGCAGCTAGACTATTTACAGTTAGTGCAGTGCGTCCTGCTCACAGTGTTCAGCTAGATCCGTTCCTGTTATCTTCTTACTGACAGGCAGGCTTGTCTTGTTACAGTATATACAGCTACCTGAAGAAAATTACTGGTGTTCTTTTGATCCTATTAGTACCACAGTCAGGCAGCTAGACTATTTACAGTTAGTGCAGTGCGTCCTGCTCACAGTGTTCAGCTAAACCTACAAGTTAGTGTGGTGCGTCCACCTCACAGTGTTCAGCTAGATTCATTCCTGTTATCTTCTTACTGACAGGCAGGCTTGTCTTGTTACAGTATATACAGCTACCTGAAGAAAATTACTGGTGTTCTTTTGATCCTATTAGTACCACAGTCAGGCAGCTAGACTATTTACAGTTAGTGCAGTGCGTCCTGCTCACAGTGTTCAGCTAAACCTACAAGTTAGTGGGGTGTGTCCTGCTCACAGTGTTCAGCTAAACCTACAAGTTAGTGTGGTGCGTCCAACTCACAGTGTTCAGCTAAACCTACAAGTTAGTGCAGTGCGTCCTGCTCACAGTGTTCAGCTAGATCCGTTCCTGTTATCTTCCTACTGACAGGCAGGCTTGTCTTGTTACAGTATACACAGCTACCTGAAGAAAATTACTGGTGTTTTTTTGATCCTATTAGTACCACAGTCAGGCAGCTAGACTATTTACAGTTAGTGCAGTGCGTCCTGCTCACAGTGTTCAGCTAAACCTACAAAAGTTAGTGGGGTGCGTCCTGCTCAGTGTTCAGCTAAACCTTCAAGTTAGTGCGGTGCGTCCTGCTCACAGTGTTCAGCTAGATCCGTTCCTGTTATCTTCTTACTGACAGGCAGGCTTGTCTTGTTACAGTATATACAGCTACCTGAAGAAAATTACTGGTGTTCTTTTGATCCTATTAGTACCACAGTCAGGCAGCTAGACTATTTACAGTTAATGCAGTGCGTCCTGCTCACAGTGTTCAGCTAAACCTACAAAAGTTAGTGGGGTGCGTCCTGCTCAGTGTTCAGCTAAACCTTCAAGTTAGTGTGGTGCGTCCTGCTCACAGTGTTCAGCTAAACCTACAAGTTAGTGCAGTGCGTCCTGCTCACAGTGTTCAGCTAGATCCGTTCCTGTTATCTTCTTACTGACAGGCAAGCTTGTCTTGTTACAGTATATACAGCTACCTGAAGAAAATTACTGGTGTTCTTTTGATCCTATTAGTACCACAGTCAGGCAGCTAGACTATTTACAGTTAGTGCAGTGCATCCTGCTCACAGTGTTCAGCTAAACCTACAAGTTAGTGTGGTGCATCCACCTCACAGTGTTCAGCGAGATCCGTTCCTGTTATCTTCTTACTGACAGGCAGGCTTGTCTTGTTACAGTATATACAGCTACCTGAAGAAAATTACTGGTGTTCTTTTGATCCTATTAGTACCACAGTCAGGCAGCTAGACTATTTACAGTTAGTGCAGTGCGTCCTGCTCACAGTGTTCAGCTAAACCTACAAGTTAGTGGGGTGCGTCCTGCTCACAGTGTTCAACTAAACCTACAAGTTAGTGTGGTGCGTCCACCTCACAGTGTTCAGCTAAACCTACAAGTTAGTGCAGTGCATCCTGCTCACAGTGTTCAGCTAGATCCGTTCCTGTTATCTTCCTACTCACAGGCAGGCTTGTCTTGTTACAGTATATACAGCTACCTGAAGAAAATTACTGGTGTTCTTTTGATCCTATTAGTACCACAGTCAGGCAGCTAGACTATTTACAGTTAGTGCAGTGCGTCCTGCTCACAGTGTTCAGCTAAACCTACAAGTTAGTGGGGTGCGTCCTGCTCACAGTGTTCAGCTAAACCTACAAGTTAGTGTGGTGCGTCCACCTCACAGTGTTCAGCTAAACCTACAAGTTAGTGCAGTGCGTCCTGCTCACAGTGTTCAGCTAGATCCGTTCCTGTTATCTTCTTACTGACAGGCAGGCTTGTCTTGTTACAGTATATACAGCTACCTGAAGAAAATTAATGGTGTTCTTTTGATCCTATTAGTACCACAGTCAGGCAGCTAGACTATTTACAGTTAGTGCAGTGCGTCCTGCTCACAGTGTTCAGCTAAACCTACAAGTTAGTGGGGTGCGTCCTGCTCACAGTGTTCAGCTAAACCTACAAGTTAGTGGGGTGCGTCCTGCTCACAGTGTTCAGCTAAACCTACAAGTTAGTGTGGTGCGTCCACCTCACAGTGTTCAGCTAAACCTACAAGTTAGTGTGGTGCGTCCACCTCACAGTGTTCAGCTAAACCTACAAGTTAGTGGGGTGCGTCCTGCTCACAGTGTTCAGCTAAACCTACAAGTTAGTGGGGTGCGTCCACCTCACAGTGTTCAGCTAAAGCTACCTGTAGAAGGTTGGTGGTGTTCTCATACTACAGGCAGGCAGTTGATTTTGCTAGCTGCAGTATCAGTACATATATATATATATATATATATATATATATATATATATACATATCCCAGCTTAGTGCAGCTACAGGCCATTAGTATGTCTGGAAGGCCAAGAAGGAGAGGCAGACAGTCACAAGCCAATAAGAGAGGGCAAGCAGGCTCTGTGTCTAGTGCTGGTCATGGAGACGGTGCATCCTCATCAGCATGTGGCCGTGGGACACGCTTGGGTTTTTTTTCGGCAGCTGGCTGTGTTGAGCCACAACATGCGGAAGACTTGGTCGAGTGGATGACCAAGCCGTCCTCATCCTCCTCATCCTCTCTCACCCATGCCCAGGGTACTTTGTCTGGCAAAGCAGCGGCCTCTTCCCTCGGCTCAATGTCATCAGTGACTCCTTCCCTAGCCCCACCATGTCCTCCTGAGGAGTCCCTCGAACTGTTTGACCACAGTGTTGGGCACATGCTCCAGGAGGATGCCCAGCGTTTGGAAGGCTCTGATGACGATACTGAGCTCGATGAAGGCAGTAACATGAGCGCAGACAGAGGGGGTGCCCAAGAAGGACAGCAATCTGGCAGTCATGCTCCCCCTGCTGCAGCATACTGCCAGGTTTGCTCCAGTGATGAGGAGGGAGGGGATGATGAGGTCACTGACTCAATGTGGGTGCCTGATAGGAGAGAGGAGGAGGAGGAGGAGGAGGCGGCACATCACCAACGAGGCAGGATGCCCTCCAGGGGCCAGCCTAAGGGCAGCACATTGACTGCATCACACCCCAAAGCTCCACATGTGCAGGGCGCTGCAGTCTCTGCGCGTTATTCAAAAAGTTCTTTGGTGTGGGCCTTTTTTGAGACCAGTGCATCAGATCGCACCGCTGCTATTTGCAACATATGTCTCAAGCGTATCTCGCGTGGCCAAAACATCTCCCGCTTGGGTACCATATGCTTGACCAGATATATGTTGACCTGCCATGCAGTTCGTTGGCAAGCATATCTAAAAGACCCACACCAAAGAACAAAGAGGACCTCTCCTTGCTCCTCATCAGCTGAGATCTCCAACCCCACTACACCTTCAGTCCTCTCTGAGACCTGCACTGAGAGGAATGAAAGTGTAGAATTAGGAGTGTCACAGCCAAGTACTTGTGGGCAATCTGCTTTTGGTACACCAACGTCAGATTGTACCAGGCAAATTTCCCTGCCCCAGCTGCTGCACCGCCGAAAGAAGTTTGCTCCCAGCCATCCACATGCGCAGCGGTTGAATGCTAGCTTGGCAAAATTGCTAGCACTTCAACTGCTGCCTTTTCAGTTGGTAGACTCTGCCCCCTTCCGTGAGTTTGTGGAATGTGCGGTTCCTCAGTGGCAGGTACCTAAACGCCACTTTTTCTCATGGAAGGCGATTCCGGCTCTCTACCGGCATGTGGAAGGCAATGTCCATGCCTCGCTGGACAGGGCGGTCAGCGGTAAGGTGCATATTACCGCTGACTCATGGTTCAGCAGGCATGGACAGGGACGTTACTTAAGTTTCACGGCGCATTGGGTGACTCTGCTGGCAGCTGGGAAGGATGCAGGACAAGGTGCAGTAGTGTTGGAGATTGTTCCGCCACCACGCCTCCAAAATGCTAATGATTGTGACACACCTCTCTCCTCCACCCCCTCCTCTTCTTCTTCCTCCATGGCCTCTTCCTGTGCTTTGTCCTCGGAACCAGCGGTGCTCCGTAGCCATTCAAGGGGCTACGCAAGTACGCAGGCCAAAAGATGCCATGCGGTGCTTGAGCTGGTGTGCTTGGGGGACAGGAGCCACACTGGGGCAGAGGTTGGTTTTGTCAGCTCTGCAGGGGCAGGTTCAGAGGTGGTTGACGCCACGCCAACTTAAGGCAGGAATGGTGGTTTGCGACAATGGCACCAACCTCCTCTCTGCCCTCCGACAGGGACAAATGACCCATGTGCCCTGTTTGGCTCACGTCCTTAACTTGGTGGTGCAGCGGTTCTTGGGCAGGTACCTGGGCTTACAGGATGTCCTGAGGCAGGCCAGGAAAGTCTGTGTGCATTTCCGCCAGTCATATAATGCCAGTGCTCGGCTGACGGACCTCCAAAAGGAGTTTAACCTGCCCAAGAACCGCCTAATCTGTGACATGCCCACCAGGTGGAACTCAACGTTGGCCATGCTGCAGCGGCTGCACACGCAGCAGAGGGCCATCAATGAGTACCTGTGCGACTATGGCACCAGGACAGGGTCAGGGGAGCTTGGTTTTTTTTTCCCCACGCCAGTGGGCCATGATCAGGGATGCATGCACTGTCCTGTCACCATTTGAGGAGGCCACGAGGATGGTGAGCAGTGACAGTACATGCATCAGTGACACTGTCCCCCTTGTCCACCTGTTGGAGCACACGCTGCGTGGAATAATGGACAGGGCACTTGAGGCAGAACAGAGGCAGGAAGAGGAGGACTTCCTTAGCTCTCAAGGCCCCCTTTATCCAGACAGTGTTTCTGCATGCCCGCCAATCACACAGGAAGAGGACGAGGAGGAGGAGGAGGAAGATTGTGTCAGTATGGAGGTGGAGCCTGGCACTCAGCATCAGCAGCAGTCTTTAAGGGATCAGTCCCAAGAAACACATGGACTTGTACGTGGCTGGGAGGAGGTGGCTGCGGACCATGTCGTCCTTAGTGACCCAGAGGACTCCGGACCGAATGCCTCAGCAAACCTACGCTGCATGGCCTCCCTGATCCTGCAAAGCCTGCGTAAGGATCCTCGTATTCGTGGTATCAAGGAGAAGGACCAATACTGGCTGGCAACCCTCCTTGATCCACGTTACAAGGGTAAGGTTGCGGACCTTATCTTGCCATCGCAGAGGGAGCAGAGGATGAAACATCTTCGGGAGGCCTTGCAGAAAGGTCTGTGCAACGCATTCCCAGAGACTGGGAGGTTACAAACTCCTGTTTCTGGACAATGTGTTGCTGAGGCTTCGGTCAGTCAAAGAAGGAGCGGTGGAGAAGGTGGCCGTCTGACCGATGCGTTCAGACAATTTTTTGGTCCGCAGCCCCAAGGTATGATCGGTTCCAGCAACCATCGCCAGCGTCTGTTTTACATGGTGCAGGAATACCTAGGGGCAAGATCAGACTTGGACACCTTTCCCACCGAAAATCCTCTGGGTTACTGGGTCTTGAGGATGGATCACTGGCCAGAGCTTGCACAGTATGCAATTGAGCTACTGGCCTGTCCTGCATCCAGCGTTCTTTCAGAACGCACATTCAGTGCTGCTGGAGGCTTTGTAACCAATCACAGGGTGCGTCTGTCCACCGACTCGGTCGATCGACTGACCTTTATAAAAATGAATCAGTCTTGGATCACCACCAGCTACCAAGCACCTGATGCTGATGTAACCAAATAATTTTTTTTTTAAATCTCAGATCCCTTCAAAGACTGCCTATGCTGATGCTGAGTGACTATCCCTGAGTAATTATCCTCTTCCTCCTCAATCATCACGCTGATAGCTTGAAAGAACATTTTTGGTTCTGGGCGCCACCACCAATGCCTAAGGCACAATTTTTCAGCCCCTGTTTAACAGGGGCGTGTGATTACAATTTTTGATGCAATACTTTGCAGCAGGGCTCGTTCCTGCATTCCAACTAGAGTGTCTTGAGGGGTTGCAGTGTTGTGGCACCAGCACCAGTGCCTAAGACCCAATTTTTCTGCCCGTTTAACAGGGGCGTGTAATTACAATTTTTGATGCAATACTTTGCAGCAGGGCTCGTTCCTGCGTTCCAACTAGAGTGTCTGTGAGGGGTTGCAGTGTTGTAGCACCAGCACCAGTGCCTAAGGCCCAATTTTTCTGCCCCTGTTTAACAGGGGCGTGTAATTACAATTTTTGATGCAATACTTTGCAGCAGGGCTCGTTCCTGCGTTCCAACTAGAGTGTCTGTGAGGGGTTGCAGTGTTGTAGCACCAGCACCAGTGCCTAAGGCCCAATTTTTCTGCCCCTGTTTAACAGGGGCGTGTAATTACAATTTTTGATGCAATACTTTGCAGCAGGGCTCGTTCCTGCGTTCCAACTAGAGTGTCTGTGAGGGGTTGCAGTGTTGTAGCACCAGCACCAGTGCCTAAGGCCCAATTTTTCTGCCCCTGTTTAACAGGGGCGTGTAATTACAATTTTTGATGCAATACTTTGCAGCAGGGCTCGTTCCTGCGTTCCAACTAGAGTGTCTGTGAGGGGTTGCAGTGTTGTGGCACCAGCACCACCACCACCACCACCAAAGGCCCAATTTTTCTGCCCCTGTTCAACAGGGGCATGTAATTACAATTCTTGATCTAATATTTCACAGCAGGGCCCATTTCTGCACCCACCAAGAGCGAGTGAGGGCTTACAGTGTTGTGGCACCAGCACCATCACTACCACCACCAAAGGCCCAGTTTTTCTGCCCCTGTTCAACAGGGGCATGTAATTACAATTCTTGATCTAATATTTCACAGCAGGGCCCTGTGAGGGCTTACGTTGTTGTGGCCACAACAACACCTAAGGGCCAAATTTATACTGAGTATATAGGGCAGGCCCCTACTTTCAAACATCTAACTTACAAACGACTCCTACTTGCAAACGGAAGGAGACAACAGGAAGTGAGATGAAATCTACCCCTAGGAAGGGAAATTCTCTCCTGTAAGAGTTAATATGGGAAAAACATTTCTCCTTTCCACTGATGCTTTCCAATCCTTGTTGTCACAGACCTAGCCAGAACAGAGGCTGTTGGAGAGGACTGTATGCAAGCCTGTTGCCCACCGATTATGGGCCCTAGCATTTGGGGGAATGGTGCTCTCTGTGAGCTGTATGCCTGGGGACCCTGGGGTTGGTGTTACTTTGGATTCAGCTCCATGTCCCCCCAAAACACACAGACTCTGGAACCCGTTATATGCCATATTAGAATGATAAGACTGAATTATACTGTTGGGACACATCCTGTGAGGAGATGCTAATGTCATCATCTCCACTCACCTGTCTGATGTCAGCTATAATGGGTTTAATGTAAATAAGTTTAGTCTAGGTTCTAAGGGTATTCAACTCATTGTTGTTTGTTCTAATTAACCCTGTGTTGATGTTTATGGTAATGTGTGTAAATTGAATGAGCTGATCACATTGTCCTCTATACAATGTAGGAGACGGGACGACTCCTATTGGAGCTCATGTTAATTAGGTTAGCTTTGAGTCATCCTGGTGTATAAATGTGTGGGAGATCTCAAATAAAGAGTAGTTCTGATGTACTCCAAGACTGGTGTTGTCTAGTTCTTGGGGTTCCTATGGCCAGATCCATTGGACTCGTGTTCCAGAACTTAGGAAGCGGTATATGACGGAAGCACTCAAGCGGAGTGTGGGGCGTTCGGTGACATTGGTGGCAAGCAGCGGGAAAGCTTCCTGAAGTCTGGGACATCCAAACCTCCAACTGGATCCAAGATCAGGATAGAAGACTTCAGTCACCCCAGCGGAGATATGGACCTGGCATCAGAATTCCCGGGGCTGCTGCGGATCATCCTTTCAACATACACCAGGACTGTGTCTGAGGATGAATACCTGGAGCTCAGGCAGCTGATTCGGGTGGAGCTCTGGATTGCAGCCCTCCGTCTCGCTGGTATAAAACAGGGCAAGTGCTTTCCAACCCAAGAGCAACGGGCCAGTGACCAACGGGCATTGCGGATGGCATTCCTGGGAGAGCAGCCCCAGGAGCAATGGGTGACTGAGTTGGACAGGTTGGTCCAGCAGGAGATAGAGCTGGACAATCATTATCGGGCTCTGCAATGGCACGCAGAGGAGGGATATTTAGGGGAGACAACAGAATGCTCTCCGGAGGGATATGACTTTGGCGGCCCTGGATTGCTGTGGGAGAACCTTACAGATCTTTTTATGTTTGGCGATGAAGGGGAACCTGACCTTGAGGACCTGAGAGACTATAGAGAGGCTATGCTCGGTCTTGCAGGGGTCTCAGAGCTCAAACCTGATCTGGACCATTTGCTAAGGAAGGAACAGCATCTGGAAAGGGCATACAGGAAACTGCTAGAACAAGTTCAGCAGCATGCCAGAGAATCGGCAGTGGAAAATCCGGAGATTGCCGTCCCCAAACCTGAAGTGCTGACAACAGGGCAGAGCTCTGCTAACCTCTGCCCAGAAATGATAGCATCTTCTGGGTTCCATGGACAGGAGATGGTGAACCTCTATCCCCAGACATCAGTTGCAGAGACATGGGATTTGATAGACTTTTCTGCTGAGGAAAAACAACCTGATGAGCCTCCAGCAGAAGAGCTGCTATCAGGGCCAAAGTTCACTGTGTTCTGCCCAGCACCAACAGTGGCTTCGGCCTTCTTGAGAGAAGAGGTAGTCGGCCTTTCTCCCACAACACTGACAGGGACATGTGATTTTCTGCCAGCAGCATCTATGGAGTTAAAACAAACTTCTCCAACTGAAGATCTGGTAACTGAACAGAGGGTCCAAGACCTCTGTCCCACACTTTTACCAATTCCAGAGACTGGGGATTTAATAGACGTTTCTGTAGAGGAGGAACCACCTGGAAAACCCCCAGCAGGAGTGCTGGCAACCGGACAGAGGGTCCAAGACCTCTGCCCCACACCTGCAGCAATTGTGGAGGCTCAGGGTGAGAAGATGGCAATCACTTCCCAGCAGCAGATACAGGGGGAGAAGGGAGAGGAGGTGTGTGTTGTCCCTCCCCAACAGTTGGCCAGGGTGGAGGAAGTGGGCTTTCCTCCCCAGCAAAGATCCGTGTACCTGGGAGACAGTACCATCGACATGTCATCCCAGCAGCCAGATGAGGGAATGGAAAAGGAAGCAGCCAGCTCACCTCCCCAATGGCAGCTACACAGTTTGGGAGTGGAGGAAGCCAGCCTCCTGCCCCAACAGTTAGCCGGAGCAGAGGATGCGGAGTCCCCAGCAGAAGTGCTGGCAACAGGGCAGAGTGCTACCAACCTCTGCCCAGCACCGGCAACAACTACAGAGTTCCAGGGAGGCGGGGCAGTCGGCCTCCCTCTCCAACAGTTAGCCGGAACAGATGCTGTGGGGTTTCCAGCAGAAGGGCTGGCAACAGGGCCGAGGACTGCTGGACTCTGCCCTCAACTAACAGAGGATGGATTTCCTGTGAAGGTGGATGGGACTTCAGTCTCCACCTGTATACCCCAGGGATGCTGGGCAGTGGGCCCAGATCCCCAACAGCATGACAGAGTGAGCCCAGTCACCCTGTCTTCTCTCCAGCGGCAGAAAGGATTCCAGGGAGAAGAGCCAGTCCAGGCCTCTCCCCAGCGGCAGATATGTTCTCTGAGAGAGGCAGAGGTTGGCTGGGTGAGTAATGCTTTGTTTGGAACAATTTATTTGGGGTACTGTGTGGGTACAGGCAGTAGAGGACTGGAGCTACTTACTAACTTCGAAATCAACCCGTCTGGGGTCTCCTCCTGTGTTAGTCTCCTGCCGAAAGGGGAGAAATGTCACAGACCTAGCCAGAATAGAGGCTGTTGGAGAGGACTGTATGCAAGCCTGTTGCCCACCGATTATGGGCCCTAGCATTTGGGGGAATGGTGCTCTCTGTGAGCTGTATGCCTGGGGACCCTGGGGTTGGTGTTACTTTGGATTCAGCTCCATGTCCCCCCAAAACACACAGACTCTGGAACCCGTTATATGCCATATTAGAATAAGACTGAATTATACTGTTGGGACACATCCTGTGAGGAGATGCTAATGTCATCATCTCCACTCACCTGTCTGATGTCAGCTATAATGGGTTTAATGTAAATAAGTTTAGTCTAGGTTCTAAGGGTATTCAACTCATTGTTGTTTGTTCTAATTAACCCTGTGTTGATGTTTATGGTAATGTGTGTAAATTGAATGAGCTGATCACATTGTCCTCTATACAATGTAGGAGACGGGACGACTCCTATTGGAGCTCATGTTAATTAGGTTAGCTTTGAGTCATCCTGGTGTATAAATGTGTGGGAGATCTCAAATAAAGAGTAGTTCTGATGTACTCCAAGACTGGTGTTGTCTAGTTCTTGGGGTTCCTATGGCCAGATCCATTGGACTCGTGTTCCAGAACTTAGGAAGCGGTATATGACAGAAGCACTCAAGCGGAGTGTGGGGCGTTCGGTGACACTTGTTCCACAAAAAAACCCAAATTTTCAAAAAACATTTGTCATTGGGACAAAAAGTGAGGTGAAATCTTCTAAAGAGGAGGAAAGAAAGCAAAACAAATGTCACAGGGGTGATAACCCTTCCCTATGTTTTCCAAAAAGCTTAAAAAAGATTTTTTGGCTGGAGCTAAACACGTTAAAAATGTACCAGTTCAAAATTACAAACAGATTCTACTTAACAACTAACCTACAGTCCCTGTCTTATTTGCACCGCCTGTATACTGCTGTTCAGAGTATATAGAGCCTTGTGGCCCCACACCTTTCCTTATTTTAATTTGGGTGCGGGGTTCCCCTTAATATCCATACAAGACCCAAAGGGCCTGGTAATGGACTGGGGGGTACCCATGCCGTTTGTCTCACTGATTTTCATCCATATTGCCAGGACCCGACATTACATTAAAGCCGCAAGCAGTTTTAAATGACTTTTTTTCCTTTAAAAATGTCATTTTGTGCAGGGACTGTTCTTACATAGTTACATAGTTACATAGTAGGTGAGGTTGAAAAAAGACACAAGTCCATCAAGTCCAACCTATGTGTGTGATTATGTGTCAGTATTACATTACATATCCCTGTATATTGCGGTCATTCAGGTGATTATCTAATAGTTTCTTGAAGCTTTCAATGCTCCCCGCTGAGACCACCGCCTGTGGAAGGGAATTCCACATCATTGCCGCTCTTACAGTAAAGAACCCTCTACGTAGTTTAAGGTTAAACCTCTTTTCTTCTAATTGTAATGAGTGGCCACGAGTTATTAAACTCTCTTCTGCAAAAAAGTTTTATCCCTATTGTGGGGTCACCAGTACAGTATTTGTAAATTGAAATTATATCCCCTCTCAAGCGTCTCTTCTCCAGAGAGAATAAGTTCAGTGCTCGAAACCTTTCCTCATAACTAAGATCCTCCAGACCCTTTATTACCTTTATTAGCTTTGTTGTCCTTCTTTGTACTCGCTCCATTTCCAGTACGTCCCTCCTGAGGACTGGTGCCCAGAACTGGACAGCATACTCCAGGTGCGGCCGGACCAGAGTCTTGTAGAGCGTGAGAATTATCGTTTTATCTCTGCAGTTGATCCCCCTTTTAATGCATGCCAATATTCTGTTTGCTTTATTAGCAGCAGCTTGGCATTGCATGCCATTGCTGAGCCTATCATCTACTAGGACCCCCCAGGTCCTTTTCCATCCTAGATTCCCCCAGAGGTTCTCCCCCCAGTGTATATATTGCATTCATATTTTTGCCACCCAAATGCATTATTTTACATTTTTCTACATTGAACCTCATTTGCCATGTAGTCGCCCACCCCATTAATTTGTTCAGGTCTTTTTGCAAGATTTCCACATCCTGCGGAGAAGTTATTGCCCTGCTTAGCTTAGTATCGTCCGCAAATACAGAGATTGAACTGTTTATCCCATCCTCCAGGTCATTTATGAACAAATTAAATAGGATTGGTCCCAGCACAGAACCCTGGGGAACCCCACTACCCACCCCTGACCATTCTGAGTACTCCCCATTTATCACCACCCTCAGAACACGCCCTTGTAGCCAGTTTTCAATCCATGTACTCACCCTATGGTCCATGCCAATGCACCTTATTTTGTACAGTAAACGTTTATGGGGAACTGTGTCAAATGCTTTTGCAAAATCCAGATACACCACGTCTACGGGCCTTCCTTTATCTAGATGGCAACTCACCTCCTCATAGAAGGTTAATAGATTGGTTTGGCAAATACGATTCTTCATGAATCCATGCTGATTACTGCTAATGATATCATTCTTATTACTAAAATCTTGTATATAGTCCCTTATCATCCTCTCTAAGAGTTTACATACTATTGATGTTAGGCTAACTGGTCTGTAATTCCCAGGGATGTTTTTTTGGCCCTTTTTAAATATTGGTGCTACATTGGCTTTTCTCCAATCAGCTGGTACCATTCCAGTCAATAGACTGTCTGTAAAAATTAGGAACAACGGTCTGGCAATCACCTGACTGTGTTCCCTAAGTACCCTCGGATGCAAGCCATCTGGTCCCGGTGATTTATTAATGTTAAGTTTCTCAAGTCTAATTTTAATTCCGTCCTCTGTTAACCATGTTCTAAGCACGGGAAACACGTGCCACTTTACAGGCATACTATAGACACCCCCCAGGTACAATATTTAAAGGAATATTGCACTTTTTTTTTTTTTACTTTAAGCATCATTAAAATCACTGCTCCCGAAAAAACGTCCCTTTTTAAAAGTTTTTTTTGCATTGATACATGTCCCCTGGATCAGGACCCAGGTCCCCAAACCCTTTTTAGGACAATACCATGCAAATTAGCCTTTAAAATTAGAACTTTTCATTTTGAACATTGAGTCCCATAGACGTCAATGGGGTTCTAAACTTTGTGCAAATTTTCGGTCCGTTCGCAGGTTCTGGTGTGAACCAAACCGGGGGGGTGTTCGGCTCATCCCTAGTCCCCAGCTCATCCAAGTACCTATCACTAGCCCATCAGAGTACTCAAGTACCTGTCACCAGCCCATCAGAGTACCCGAGTACCTGAGTACCTATCACCAGGCCATCGGAGTAGCCAAGTACCTGAGAACCTGTCACCAGCTCATCAGAGTACCTGAGTACCTGTCACCTGCTCATTAGAGTACCCAAGTACCTGTCACCAGCCCATCAGAGTACCCGAGTACCTGTCACTAGGTCATCAGAATACCCGAGTACCTGTCTCCAGCTCATCAGAAGACCCTAGTATCTGTCACCTGCTCATCAGAGTAAACAACTACCTGTCACCTGCTCATCAGAGTACCCGAGTACCTGTCACCAGCTCATCAGAGTACCTGAGTACCTGTCACCAGCTCATTAGAGTACCCGAGAACCTGTCACCTGCTCATCAGAGTACCCGAGTACCTGTCACCTGCTCATCAGAATACCCGAGTACCTGTCACCAGCTCATCAGAGTACTCAAGTCCCTTTTACCTGCTCATCAGGGTACAAGAGCACCTGTCTCCAGCCCATCAGAGTACTGAGTACCTGTCACTAGCTCATCAGAGTACCCGAGTACCTGTCACCAGATCATCAGAGTACCCGAGTACTTGTCACCTGCTCATCAGAGTACCCAAGTACCTGTCACCTACTCATCAGAGTACCTGAGTACCTATCACCAGCTCATCAGAGTACCCGAGAACCTGTCACCTGCTCATCAGAGTTCCAGAGCACCTATCTCCAGCCTATCAGAGTACCGAGTACCTGTCACCAGACCATCAGAGTACCCGAGTACCTGTCACCAGCTCATTAGAGTACCCGTCACATGCTCATCAGAGTGCCCAAGTACCTGTCACCAGCTCATCAGAGTAACCCATACCAGTCTCCAGCTCATCAGAGTACCCGAGTAACTGTAACCAGCTCATCAGAGTACCCAAGTACCTGTCACCTGCTCATCAGAGTACCTGTCACTAGCCCATCAAAGTACCCGAGTACCTGTCACCAGCTCATCAGAGTACCAGAGTACCTGTCACCAGCACATCAGAGAACCCGACTACCTATCACCTGCTCATCAGAGTACCCAAGTACCTGTCACCAGCCCATCAGAGTGCCCGAGTATCTGTCACCGCCTCATCAGAGTCCCCGAGTACCTGCCACCAGCTCATCAGAGTACCCGGGTACCTGTCACCTGCTGATCAGAGTACCCCAGTACCTTTCCCCAGCTCATCAGAGTACCCAAGTACCTGTCACCAGCTTATCAAAGTACCCGAGTACCTCTCACCAGCTCATCAGAGTACCCCAGAACCTGTCACCTGTTCATCAGGGTACCTGAGTACCTATCTCCAGTCCATCAGAGTACCCAAGTACCTATCATCAGCTCATCGTAGTACCCGAGTACGTGTCACCAGCTCATCAGAGTAACCCATACCTGTCTCCAGGTCATCAGAGTACCCGAATACCTGTCATCAGCTCATCAGAGTACCCAAGTACCTGTCACCAGCCCATCAGAGTACCAGTGTACCTAACACCAGCTCATCAGACTACCCGAGTACCTGTCACCAGCTCATCACAGTACCCAATTACCTATCATCAGCTCATCGTAGTGCCCGAGTAGCTGTCACCAACTCATCAAATTACCCAAGTACCTGTCACCTGCTCATCAGAGTACATGTCACCAACTCATCAGAGTACCCAAATACTTGTCGCCAGCTCATCAGAGTACCAGAGTACCTGTCACCAGCTCATCAGAGCACCTGTCACAAACTCGTCAGAGTATCTGAGTACCTGTCACCAGCTCATCAGAGTACCCAAGTACCTGTCACAAGCTCATCAGTGTACCCGAATATCTGTCACCAACTCATCAAAGTCCCCGAGTACCTCTCATCAGAGTAACTGAGTACCGGTCACCAGCTCATCAGAGTACTCAAGTACCTGTCACCTGCTTATTAGAGTACCTGAGTACCTTTCCCCAGCTCATCAGAGTACCCAAGTACCTGTCACCAGCTTATCAAAGTACCCGAGTAACTGTCACCAGCTCATCAGAGTACCCAATAACTGTCATCAGCCCATCAGATTACCTGAGTACCTGTCACCAGCTCATCATAGTACCCAAGTACCTGTCACCTGCAAATCAGAGTACCCGATACCTGTCTCCAGCTCTTCAGAGTACCCGAGTACCTGACATCAGCTAATCGGAGTACCCGATACCTGTCACCTGCTCATCAGAGTACGCAGATACCTGTCACCTGCTCATCAGATTACCCGAGTACCTGTCTCCAGCTCATCAGAAGACCCTAGTACCTGTCACCTGCTCATCAGAGTAAACAAGTACCTGTCACCTGCTCATCAGAGTACCCAAGTACCTGTCACCAGCTCATCAGAGTACTCCAGAACCTGTCACCTGCTCATCAGGGTACCTGAGTACCTATCTCCAGTCCATAAGAGTACTCAAGTACCTATCATTAGCTCATCGTAGTACCCGAGTACGTGTCACCAGCTCATTAGAGTAACCCATACCTGTCTCCAGCTCATCAGAGTACCCGAGTACCTGTCATCAGCTCATCAGAGTACCCAAGTAGCTATCACCTGCTCATCAGAATACCTGTCACTTGCTCATTAGAGTACCCAAGTACCTGTCACCAGCCCATCAGAGTACCAGTGTACCTGTCACCAGCTCATCAGAGTACCCGAGTACCTGTCACCAACTCATCACAGTCCCCAAGTACCTGTCACCTGCTCATCAGAGTATATGTCATCAGCTCATCAGAGTATGCAAATACCTTTCACTAGCTCATCAGAGTGCCCGATACCTGTCTCCAGCTCATCAGAGTACCCGATACCTGTCTCCAGCTCTTCAGAGTACCAGAGTACTTGTCATCAGCTCATCAAAGTACCCAATACCTGTCTCCAGCTCATCAGAGGACCTGTCACCAGCTCATCAAAGTACCCAAGTACCTGTCACCAGCTCATCAGAGTACCAGAGTACCTGTCCCCTGCTCATCAGAGTACCCGAGTACCTGTCACCAGCTCATCAGAGTACCCAAGTACCTGTTAACTGCTCATCAGAGTATCTATCACCAGCTCATCAGAGTACTCTAATTCCTTTCACTTGCTCATCAGAGTACCCAATACCTGTATCCAGCTCATCAGAGTACCCAATACCTGTCTCCACCTCTTCAGAGTACCCGAGTACCTATCATCAGCTCATCAAATTACCCAATACCTGTCTCCAGCTCATCAGAGTACCTGTCCCCAGCTAATCAGAGCACCAAAGCACCTGTCACCAGCACATCAGAATACCCATGAACCTGTCACCAGCTCATCAGAGTACTCTAATTCCTTTCACTTGCTCATCAGAGTACCCAATACCTGTATCCAGCTCATCAGAGTACCCAATACCTGTCTCCACCTCTTCAGAGTACCCGAGTACCTATCATCAGCTCATCAAATTACCCAATACCTGTCTCCAGCTCATCAGAGTACCTGTCCCCAGCTAATCAGAGCACCAAAGCACCTGTCACCAGCACATCAGAATACCCATGAACCTGTCACCTGCTCATCAGAGTATCTGTCATCAGCTCATCAGAGTACGCAAATACCTTTCACTAGCTCATCAAAGTACCCGATACCTGTCTCCAGCTCATCAGATTACCCAATACCTGTCTCCAGCTCTTCAGAGTACCAGAGTACTTGTCATCAGCTCACCAGAGTACCCGATGCCTGTCTCCAGCTCATCAGAGTACCTGTCACCAGCTCATCAAAGTACCCAAGTACCTGTCACCAGCCAATCAGAGTACCCGATATCTGTCACCAGCCCATCAGAGTACCTGAGTACCTGACACCAGCTCATCAGAGTACCCGAGTGCCAGTCACCCGCTCATCAGAGTACCCGAGTACCTGTCTCCAGCTCATCAGAATACCTAAGTACCTGTCACCTGCTCATCAGATTACCCGAGTACCTTTCCCTAGCTCATCAGAGTACCCAAGAACCTGTCACCAGCTTATCAAAGTACCCGAGTACCTGTCACCAGCTCATCAGAGAACTCGAGAACCTGTCACCTGCTCATCAGAGTACCTGTCACTTGCTCATTAGAGTAGCGAAGTACCTGTCACCAGCCCATCAGAGTACCAGTGTACCTGTCACCAGCTCATCAGAGTCCTCAAGTACCTGTCACCAGCTCATCAGAGTAACCGAGTATCTGTCACCAGTTCATCAGAGTACCCGAGTACCATTTCCCAGCTCATCCGAGTAGCCAAGTACCTGTTAGCAGCTTATCAAAGTACCCGAGTGCCTTTCACCAGCTCATCAGGGTACCTGAGTACCTATCTCCAGCCCATCAGAGTACCCAAGTACCTATCATCAACTCATCGTAGTACCCGAGTACCTGTCATCATCTCATCAAATTACCCAAATACCTGTCACCTGCTCATCAGAGTACATGTCACAAACTCATCAGAGTACCCAAATACTTGTCACCAGCTCATCAGACTATCAGAGTACCTGTCACCAGCTCATCAGAGCACCTGTCACAAACTCATCAGAGTACCCGAGTACCTGTCACCAACTCATCAATGTCCCTGAGTACCTGTCACCAGCTCATCAGAGTAACCGAGTACCTGTCACCAGCTCATCAGAGTACTCAAGTACCTGTCACCTGCTCATCAGAGTACCTGAGTACCTTTCCCCAGCTCATCAGAGTACCCAAGTACCTGTCACCAGCTTATCAAAGTACCCAAGTACCTGTCACAAGCTCATCAGAGTATCCAATAACTGTCACCAGCCCATCAGATTACCTGAGTACCTGTCACCAGCTCATCAGTGTACCCAAGTACCTGTCACCTGCTTAACAGAGTATCTGTCACCAACTCATCAGAATACCTGAGTATCTGTCACCTGCTCATCATAATACCCGAATACTTGTCACCAGCCCATCAGGGTACCCGAGTACCTGTCACCAGCTCATCAGAGTACCCAAGAACCTGTCACCTGCTCATCAGAGTACCCGATACCTGTCTCCAGTTCTTCAGAGTACCCAAGTACCTGGCATCAGCTCATCGGAGTACCCAATACCTGTCACCTGCTCATCAGAGTACGCAAATACCTGTCACCTGCTCATCAGATTACCCGAGTACCTGTCACCAGCTCATCAGAGTACCCAAGTACCCGACACCTGCTTATGAGAGTATCTGTCTCCAGCTCATCAGAGTACCCGAGTACCTGTCACCTGCACATCAGAGTACACTAATACCTGCCACAAGCTCATCAGAGTACCCAATACCTGCACCTGCTCATCAGAGTATCTGTCACCTGCTCATCAGAGTACCGATACCTTTCTCCAGCTCAGTAGAGTTACTGATTCCTGCCTCCTGCTCTTCAGAGTACCCGAGCACCTGTCATCAGCTCATCAGAGTACCCGATATCTGTCTCCAGCTCAGTAGAGTACCTGTCCCCAGCTCATCAGAGTACCCAAGTACCTGTTACCATCTCATCAGAGTACCCAAGAACCTGTCACCAGCTCATCAGAGTACCCAAGAACCTGTCACCAGCTCATCAGGGTATCGGAGTACCTGTCACCTGCTCATCAGAGTACGCAAATACCTGTCACCTGCTCATCACAGTACCTGATACCTGTCTCCAGCTCATCAGAGCACCTGTCACAAGCTCATCAGAGTACCCGAGTACCTGTCACCAGCTCATCAGTGTACCGGAGTACCTGTCACCTGCTCATCAGAGTACGCAAATACCTGTCACCTGCTCATCACAGTACCTGATACCTGTCTCCAACTCATCAGAGCACCTGTCACAAGCTCATCAGAGTACCCGAGTACCTATCACCAGCTCATCAGTGTACCGGAGTACCTGTCCCCAGCTATTCAAAGTACCCAAGCACCTGTCGCCAGCTGATCAGAGTATCTGTCATCAGCTCATCAGAGTATGCAAATACCTTTCAATAGCTCACAATACCCGATACCTGTCTCCAGCTCATCATTGTACCCGATACCTGTCTCCAGCTCATCAGAGTACCTGTCACCAGCTCATCAAAGCACCCAAGTATCTGTCACCACCTCATCAGAGTCCCCGAGTACCTGTCACCAGCTCATCAGAGTACCCAATAACTGTCACCAGCCCATCAGATTACCTGAGTACCTGTCACCAGCTCATCGGTGTACCCAAGTACCTGTCACCTGCTTAACAGAGTATCTGTCACCAACTCATCAGAATACCTGAGTATCTGTCACCTGCTCATCATAGTACCCGAATACTTGTCACCAGCCCATCAGGGTACCCGAGTACCTGTCACCAGCTCATCAGAGTACCCAAGAACCTGTCACCTGCTCATCAGAGCACCCAATACCTGTCTCCAGCTCTTCAGAGTACCCGAGTACCTGGCATCAGCTCATCGGAGTACCCAATTCCTGTCACCTGCTCATCAGAGTACGCAAATACCTGTCACCTGCTCATCAGATTACCCGAGTACCTGTCACCAGCTCATCAGAGTACCCAAGTACCCATCACCTGCTTATGAAAGTATCTGTCTCCAGCTCATCAGAGTACCCAAGTACCCGTCACCTGCTTATGAAAGTATCTGTCTCCAGCTCATCAGAGTACCCGAGGACCTGTCACCTGCTCATCAGAGTACACGAATACCTGTCACAAGCTCATCAGAGTACCCAAGTACCTGTCACCTGCTCATCAGAGTATCTGTTACTTGCTCATCAGAGTACTGATACCTGTCTCCAGGTCAGTAGAGTTACTTATTCCTGCCTCCTGCTCTTCAGAGTACCCGAGCACCTGTCATCAGCTCATCAGAGTACCCGATATCTGTCACCATCTCATCAAATTACCCAAATACCTGTCACCTACTTATCAGAGTACATGTCACCAACTCATCAGAGTACCCAAATACTTGTCACCAGCTCATCAGACTATCAGAGTTCCTGTCACCAGCTCATCAGAGCACCTGTCACAAACTCATCAGAGTACCCGAGTACCTGTCACCAACTAATCAATATCCCCGAGTACCTGTCACCAGCTCATCAGAGTAACCGAGTACCTGTCACCAGCTCATCAGAGTACTCAAGTACCTGTCACCTGCTCATCAGAGTACCTGAGTACCTTTCCCCAGCTCATCAGAGTACCCAAGTACCTGTCACCAGCTTATCAAAGTACCCGAGTACCTGTCACAAGCTCATCAGAGTACCCAATAACTGTCACCAGCCCATCAGATTACCTGAGTACCTGTCAACAGCTCATCAGTGTACCCAAGTACCTGTCACCTGCTTAACAGAGTATCTGTCACCATCTCATCAGAATACCTGAGTATCTGTCACCTGCTCATCATAGTACCCAAATACTTGTCACCAGCCCATCAGGGTACCCGAGTACCTGTCACCAGCTCATCAGAGTACCCAAGAACCTGTCACCTGCTCATCAGAGTACCCGATACCTGTCTCTAGCTCTTCAGAGTACCCGAGTACCTGGTATCAGCTCATCGGAGTACCCAATACCTGTCACCTGCTCATCAGAGTATGCAAATACCTGTCACCTGCTCATCAGATTACCCGAGTACCTGTCACCAGCTCATCAGAGTACCCAAGTACCCGTCACCTGCTTATGAGAATATCTGTCTCCAGCTCATCAGAGTACCCGAGTACCTGACACCTGCTCATCAGAGTACACGAATACCTGTCACCAGCTCATCAGAGTACCCAAGTACTCGTCACCTGCTTATGAGAGTATCTGTCTCCAGCTCATCAGAGTACCCGAGTACCTGTCACCTGCTCATCAGAGTACACGAATACCTGTCACCAGCTCATCAAAGTACCCAAGTACCTGTCACCTGCTCATCAGAGTATCTGTCACCTGCTCATCAGAGTACCGATACCTGTCTCCAGCTCAGTAGAGTTAGTGATTCCTGCCTCCTGCTCTTCAGTGTACCCGAGCACCTGTCATCAGCTCATCAGAGTACCGGATATCTGTCTCCAGGTCAGTAGAGTACCTGTCCCCAGCTCATCAGAGTACCCAAGTACCTGTCACCAGCTCATCAGAGTACCCAAGAACCTGTCACCAGCTCATCAGAGTACCCAAGAACCTGTCACCAGCTCATCAGGGTATCCGAGTACCTGTCACCTGCTCATCAGAGTACGCAAATACCTGTCACCTGCTCATCACAGTACCTGATACCTGTCTCCAGCTCATCAGAACACCTGTCACAAGCTCATGAGAGTACCCGAGTACCTGTCACCTGCTCATCAGAGTACCAAAGAACCTGTCACCTGCTCATCAGAGTATCTGTCATCAGCTCATCAGAGTATGCAAATACCTTTCACTAGCTCAGAATACCCGATACCTGTCTCCAGCTCATCATTGTACCCGATACCTGTCTCCAGCTCATCAGAGTACCTGTCACCAGCTCATAAAAGCACCCAAGTATCTGTCACCACCTCATCAGAGTCCCCGAGTACGTGTCACCAGCTCATCAGAGTACCCAAGTACCTTTCCCCAGCTCATCAGAGTACCCAAGTACCTGTTACCAGCTTATCAGAATACCTGAGTACCTGTCACCAGCTCATCAGAGTACTCGAGAACCTGTCACCTGCTCATCAGGGTACCTGAGTACCTATCTCCAGTCCATCAAGTACCCAAGTACCTATCATCAGCTCATCGTAGTACCCGAGTACGTGTCACCAGCTCATCAGAGTAACCCATACCTGTCTCCAGCTCATCAGAGTACCCGAGTACCTGTCATCAGCTCATCAGAGTACCCAAGTACCTGTCACCTGCTCATCAGAGTACCAGTCACTTGCTCATTAGAGTACCCAAGTACCTGTCACCAGCCCATCAGAGTACCAGTGTACCTGTCACCAGCTCTTAAGAGTCCCCGAGTACCTGTCACCAGCTCATCAGAGTAACCGAGTATCTGTCGGCAGCTCATCGGAGTACCCGAGTACCTGTCACCTGCTCATCAGAGTACCCGAGTACCTTTTCCCAGCTCATCAGAGTAGCCGAGAACCTGTCAGCAGCTTATCAAAGTACCTGAGTGCCTGTCACCGGCTCATCAGGGTACCTGAGTACCTATCTCCAGCCTATCAGAGTACCCAAGTACCTATCATCAGCTCATCGTAGTACCCGAGTACCTGTCACCAACTCATCAAATTACCCAAGTATCTGTCACCTGCTCATCAGAGTACATGTCACCAACTCATCAGTGTACCCAAATACTTGTCACCAGCTCATCAGAGTACCAGAGTACCTGTCACCAGCTCATCAGAGCACCTGTCACAAACTCATCAGAGTATCTGAGTACCTGTCACCAGCTCATCAGAGTACCCGAGTACCTGTCACCAGCTCATCAGAGTACCCGAGTACCTGTCACCAGCTTATCAAAGTACCCGAGTACCTGTCACCAGCTCATCAGAGTAACCAAGTACCTGTCACCAGCTCATCAGATTACCTGAGTACCTGTCACCAGCTCATCAGAGTACCCCAGTACCTGTCACCTGCTCATCATAGTACCCGAATACTTGTCACCAGCCTATCTGGGTACCCGAGTACCTGTCACCAGCTCATCAGAATACCCAAGAACCTGTCACCTGCTCATCAGAGTACCCGATACCTGTCTCCAGCTCTTCAGAGTACCCGAGCACCTGGCATCAGCTCATCGGAGTAGCCGATACCTGTCACCTGCTCATCAGAGTGCGCAAATACCTGTCACCTGCTCATCAGATTACCCGAGTACCTGTCACCAGCTCATCAGAGTACCCAAGTACTCGTCACCTGCTTATGAGAGTATCTGTCTCCAGCTCATCAGAGTACCCGAGTACCTGTCACCTGCTCATCAGAGTACACGAATACCTGTCACCAGCTCATCAAAGTACCCTACCCAAGTACCTGTCACCTGCTCATCAGAGTATCTGTCACCTGCTCATCAGAGTACCGATACCTGTCTCCAGCTCATCAGAGTTACTGATTCCGGTCTCCAGCTCTTCAGAATACCCGAGCACCTGTCATCAGCTCATCAGAGTACCCGATATCTGTCTCCAGCTCAGTAGAGTACCTGTCCCCAGCTCATCAGAGTACCCAAGTACCTGTCACCAGCTCATCGGAGTACCCAAGAACCTGTCATCAGCTCATCAGGATATCCGAGTACCTGTCACCTGTTCATCAGAGTACGCAAATACCTGTCACCTGCTCATCGGTGTACCCGATATCTGTCTCCAGCTCTTCAGAGCACCTGTCACAAGCTCATCAGAGTATCCAAGTACCTGTCACCAGCTCATCAGAGTACCCGAGTACCTGTCACCAGCTCATCAGAGTACCGGAGTACCTGTCTCCAGCTCATCAAAGTACCTGTCCCCAGCTAATCAGAGTACCCAAGCACCTGTCACCAGCTCTTTAGAGTACCAAAGAACCTGTCACCTGCTCATCAGAGTATCTGTCATCAGCTCATCAGAGTACGCAAATACCTTTCACTAGCTCAGAGTAGCCGATACCTGTCTCCAGCTCATCAGAGTACCTGTCACCAGCTCATCAAAGTACCCAAGTACCTGTCACCAGCCAATCAGAGAACCCGATATCTGTCACCAGCCCATCAGAGTACCTGAGTACCTGTCACCTGCTCATGAGAGTATCCGAGTACCTGTCTCCAGCTCATCAGAATATCTGAGTACCTATCACCTGCTCATCAGAGTTCCCGAGTACCTGTCACCTGCTCATCAGAGTACCCTATACCTGTCACCATATCATCAGAGTACCCAATACCTGTCTCCAGCTTATCAGAGTACCTGTCACCAGCTCATCAGAGTACCTGAGTACCTGTCACCAGCTCATCACAGTACCTGATACCTGTCACCAGCCCATCAGAGTACCCGAATACCTGTCACCAGCTCATCAGAGTACCCGAGTACTTGTCACCAGCTCCTCAGAGTACCTGTCGCCAGCTCATCAGAGTACCCAATACCTATTACCAGCCTATCAGAGTACCCGAGTACCTGTCTCCAGCTCATCAGAGTACCCGATTACCTGTCCTCAGCTCATCAGAGTACCCAAGTACCTATCACCAGCTCATCAGAGTACCCAAGAACCTGTCACCTGCTCATAAGAGTATCTGTCACCAGCTCATCAGAGTACCTGAGTACCTGTCACCTGCTCATCAGAGTACCCGAGTACCTGTCTCCAGCTCATCAGAATATCTGAGTACCTATCACCTGCTCATCAGAGTTCCCGAGTACCTGTCACCTGCTCATCAGAGTACCCTATACCTGTCACCATATCATCAGAGTACCCAATACCTGTCTCCAGCTTATCAGAGTACCTGTCACCAGCTCATCAGAGTACCTGAGTACCTGTCACCAGCTCATCACAGTACCTGATACCTGTCACCAGCCCATCAGAGTACCTGAATACCTGTCACCAGCTCATCAGAGTACCCGAGTACTTGTCACCAGCTCCTCAGAGTACCTGTCGCCAGCTCATCAGAGTACCCAATACCTATTACCAGCCTATCAGAGTACCCGAGTACCTGTCTCCAGCTCATCAGAGTACCCGATTACCTGTCCTCAGCTCATCAGAGTACCCAAGTACCTATCACCAGCTCATCAGAGTACCCAAGAACCTGTCACCTGCTCATAAGAGTATCTGTCACCAGCTCATCAGGGTATCCGAGTACCTGTCACCTGCTCATCAGAGTACGCAAATACCTGTCACCTGCTCATCAGAGTACCCGATACCTGTCTCCACTTCATCAGAGCACCTGTCACAAGCTCATCAGAGTACCCAAGTACCTGTCACCAGCTCATCAGAGTACCCGAGTACCTGTCACCAGCTCATCAGAGTACCCGAGTACCTGTCACCAGCTCATCAGAATACCAAAGAACCTGTCACATGCTCATCCGAGTATCTATCTCCAGCTCATCAGTGTACCCGAATACCTGTCTCAAGCTCATCAGAGTACCTGTCACCAGCTCATCAAATTACCAAATGTACCTGTCACCAGCCAATCAGAGTACCCGAGTACCTGTCACCAGCTCATCAGAGTACCCGAGTACCTGTCACCGGCTCATCAGAGTACCCGAGTACCTGTCTCCAGCTCATCAGAATTCCTGAGTACCTATCACCTGCTCATCAGAGTACCTGTCACCTGCTCATCAGAGTACCCTATACGTGTCACCATTAAATCAGAGTACCCGATACCTGTCTCCAGCTTATCTGAGTACCTGTCACCAGCTCATCAGAGTATCTGAGTACCTGTCACCAGCTCATCAGAGTACCTGATACCTGTCACCAGCCCATTAGAGTACCCAAATACCTGTCACCAGCTCTTCAGAGTACCTCTCACCAGCTCATCAGAGTACCCAAGTACCAGTCACTAGCTCATCAGAGTACCTTAGTACCTGTCGCCAGCTCATTAGAGTACCCAATACCTGTCACCAGCTCATCAGAGTACCGGAGTACCTGTCTCCAGCTCATCAGAGTACCTGTCACCAGCTCATCAGAGTACCTGAGTACCTGTCACCAGCTCGTCAGAGTACCCGAGTACCTGTCTCCAGCTCATCAGAGTACCCGAGTACCTGTCCCCAGCTCATCAGAGTACCCAAGTACCTGCCACCAGCTCATCAGAGTACCCAAGAACCTGTCTTCTGCTCATCAGAGTATTTGTCACCAGCTTATCAGGGTATCCGAGTACCTGTCACCTGCTCATCAGAGTACGCGAACACCTGTCACTTGCCCACCAGAGTACCCGATACTTGTCTCCAGCTCATCAGAGCACCTGTCACAAGCTCATCAGAGTATCTGAGTACCTGTCATCAGCTCATCAGAGTACCAGAGTATCTGTCACCAGCTCATCAGAGTACCTGAGTACCACCTGTCACCAGCTCGTCAGAGTAACCGAGTATCTGTCACCTGCTCATCATAGTACCCGAATACCGGTCACCAGCCCATCAGGGTACCCAAGTACCTGTCACCAGCTCATCAGAGTACCCAAGTACCTGTCACCTGCTCATTTGCGTATCTGTCACCAGCTCATCTGAGTACCTGAGTACCTGTCGCCTGCTTATCAGAGTACCCGATACCTGTCTTCAGCTCTTCAGAGTACCCGAGTACCTGTCATCAGCTCATCAGAGTACCCAATACCTGTCTCCAGCTCATGAGAGTACCCAAGTACCTGTCACCAGCTCATCAGAGTACCCAAGTACCTGTCACCTGCTCATCAGATTACCCGAGTACCTGTCACCAGCTCATCAGAGTACCCGAGTACCTGTCAC
The DNA here is from genome assembly GCF_042186555.1 of Aquarana catesbeiana. NCBI lineage: Eukaryota > Metazoa > Chordata > Amphibia > Anura > Ranidae > Aquarana > Aquarana catesbeiana. Next base: position 586,545,420 of record NC_133326.1, read on the forward strand.
CTGCTCATCAGATTACCCGAGTACCTGTCACCAGCTCATCAGAGTACCCAAGAACCTGTCACCTGCTCATCAGAGTATCTGTCACCAGCTCATCAGGGTATCCGAGTCCCCGTCACCTGCTCATCAGAGTACACGAATACCTGTCACCTGCTCATCAGAGTACACGATACCTGTCTCCAGCTCATCAGAGCACCTCTCACAAGCTCATCAGAGTACCTGAGTACCTGTCACCAGCTCATCAGAGTACTCGAGTACCTGTCACCAGCTCATCAGAGTAACGGAGTACCTGTCTCCAGCTAATCAGAGTACCTGTCACCAGCTCATCAGAGTAACCGAGTACCTGTCACCAGCTCATCAGAGTACCTGATATCTGTCACCAGCTCATCAGTGTAACCGAGTACCTGTCACCAGCTCATCAGAGTACCCAAGTACCTGTCACCTGCTTATCAGAGTATCTGTCACCAGCTCATCAGAGTACCTGAGTACCTGTCATCTGCTCATCAGAGTACCCAAATACCTGTCACCAGCCCATCAGGGTACCCGAGTACCTGTCACCAGCTCATCAAAGTACCCAAGTATCTGTCACCTGCTCATCAGAGTATCTGTCACCAGCTCATCAGAGTACCCGAGTACCTGTCAACTGATCATCAGAGTCCCCGATACCTGTCTCCAGCTCATCAGAGTACCCGATACCTGTCTTAAGCTCTTCAGAGTACCTGAGTACCTGTCATCAGCTCATAGGAGTACCCAATACCTGTTTCCAGCTCATCAGAGTGCCTGTCCCCAGCTCATCAGAGTACCCAAGTACCTGTCACCTGCTCATCAGAGTACCGATACCTGTCTCCAGCTCATTAGAGCAACCGATTCCTGTCTTTAGCTATTCAGAGTACCCGAGTACCTGTCATCAGCTAATCAGAGTACCCGATACCTGTCTCCAGCTCATCAGAGTACCCGAGTACCTTTCACCAGCTCATCAGAGTACCCAAGAACCTGTTACCTGCTCATCAGAGTATCTGTCACCAGCTCATCAGGGTATCCGAGTACCTGTCACCTGCTCATCAGAGTACACGAATACCTGTCTCCAGCTCATCAGAGCACCTCTCACAAGCTCATCAGAGTACCTGAGTACCTGTCACCAGCTCATCAGAGTACTCGAGTACCTGTCACCAGCTCATCAGAGTACCAGAGTACCTGTCAACTGCTTATCAGAGTATCTGTCACCAGCACATCAGAGTACCTGAGTACCTGTCATCTGCTCATCAGAATACCCAAATACCTGTCACCAGCTCATCAGGGTATCCGAGTACCTGTCACCTGCTCATCAGAGTACCAGATACCTGTCTCCAGCTCATCAGAGCACCTCTCACAAGCTCATCAGAGTACCTGAGTACCTGTCACCAGCTCATCAGAGTACTCGAGTACCTGTCACCAGCTCATCAGAGTACCGGAGTACCTGTCTCCAGCTAATCAGAGTACCTGTCACCAGCTCATCAGAGTACCTGATACCTGTTACCAGCTCATCAGAGTAACCGAGTACCTGTCACCAGCTCATCAGAGTACCTGATATCTGTCACCAGCTCATCAGTGTAACCGAGTACCTGTCACCAGCTCATCAAAGTACCCAAGTACCTGTCAACTGCTTATCAGAGTATCTGTCACCATCACATCAGAGTACCTGAGTACCTGTCATCTGCTCATCAGAATACCCAAATACCTGTCACCAGCCCATCAGGGTACCCGAGTACCTGTCACCAGCTCATCAAAGTACCCATCTATCTGTCACCTGCTCATCAGAGTATCTGTCACCAGCTCATCAGAGTACCCGAGTACCTGTCAAATGATCATCAGAGTCCCCGATACCTGTCTCCAGCTCATCAGAGTACCTGATACCTGTCTTCAGCTCTTCAGAGTACCTGTCATCAGCTCATAGAAGTACCCAATACCTGTCTCCAGCTCATCAGAGTACCTGTCCCCAGCTCATCAGAGTACCCAAGTACCTGTCACCAGCTCATCAGAGTACCCGAGTACCTGTCACCAGCTCATCAGAGTACCCGAGTACCTGTCACCAGCTCATCAGAATACCAAAGAACCTGTCACATGCTCATCCGAGTATCTATCTCCAGCTCATCAGTGTACCCGAATACCTGTCTTCAGCTCTTCAGAGTACCTGTCATCAGCTCATAGAAGTACCCAATACCTGTCTCCAGCTCATCAGAGTACCTGTCCCCAGCTCATCAGAGTACCCAAGTACCTGTCACCAGCTCATCATAGTACCCAAGAACCTGTCACCTGCTCATCAGAGTATCTGTCATCAGCTCATCAGAGTAACCGAGTACCTGTCACCAGCTCATCAGAGTACCTGATATCTGTCACCAGCTCATCAGTGTAACCGAGTACCTGTCACCAGCTCATCAGAGTACCCAAGTACCTGTCACCTGCTTATCAGAGTATCTGTCACCAGCTCATCAGAGTACCTGAGTACCTGTCATCTGCTCATCAGAGTACCCAAATACCTGTCACCAGCCCATCAGGGTACCCGAGTACCTGTCACCAGCTCATCAAAGTACCCAAGTATCTGTCACCTGCTCATCAGAGTATCTGTCACCAGCTCATCAGAGTACCCGAGTACCTGTCAACTGATCATCAGAGTCCCCGATACCTGTCTCCAGCTCATCAGAGTACCCGATACCTGTCTTAAGCTCTTCAGAGTACCTGAGTACCTGTCATCAGCTCATAGGAGTACCCAATACCTGTTTCCAGCTCATCAGAGTACCTGTCCCCAGCTCATCAGAGTACCCAAGTACCTGTCACCTGCTCATCAGAGTACCGATACCTGTCTCCAGCTCATTAGAGCAACCGATTCCTGTCTTTAGCTATTCAGAGTACCCGAGTACCTGTCATCAGCTAATCAGAGTACCCGATACCTGTCTCCAGCTCATCAGAGTACCCGAGTACCTTTCACCAGCTCATCAGAGTACCCAAGAACCTATCACCTGCTCATCAGAGTATCTGTCACCAGCTCATCAGGGTATCCGAGTACCTGTCACCTGCTCATCAGAGTACACGAATACCTGTCACCTGCTCATCAGAGTACCAGATACCTGTCTCCAGCTCATCAGAGCACCTCTCACAAGCTCATCAGAGTACCTGAGTACCTGTCACCAGCTCATCAGAGTACTCGAGTACCTGTCACCAGCTCATCAGAGTACCGGAGTACCTGTCTCCAGCTAATCAGAGTACCTGTCACCAGCTCATCAGAGTACCTGATACCTGTTACCAGCTCATCAGAGTAACCGAGTACCTGTCACCAGCTCATCAGAGTACCTGATATCTGTCACCAGCTCATCAGTGTAACCGAGTACCTGTCACCAGCTCATCAAAGTACCCAAGTACCTGTCAACTGCTTATCAGAGTATCTGTCACCAGCACATCAGAGTACCTGAGTACCTGTCATCTGCTCATCAGAATACCCAAATACCTGTCACCAGCCCATCAGGGTACCCGAGTACCTGTCACCAGCTCATCAAAGTACCCATCTATCTGTCACCTGCTCATCAGAGTATCTGTCACCAGCTCATCAGAGTACCCGAGTACCTGTCAAATGATCATCAGAGTCCCCGATACCTGTCTCCAGCTCATCAGAGTACCTGATACCTGTCTTCAGCTCTTCAGAGTACCTGAGTACCTGTCATCAGCTCATAGGAGTACCCAATACCTGTCTCCAGCTCATCAGAGTACCTGTCCCCAGCTCATCAGAGTACCCAAGTACCTGTCACCAGCTCATCATAGTACCCAAGAACCTGTCACCTGCTCATCAGAGTATCTGTCATCAGCTCATCAGAGTACCCGAGTACCTGTCACCTGCTCATCGGAGTACCCATATACCTGTCACAAGCCAATCTGGGTACCCAAGTGCCTGTAACCAGCTCATCAGAGTACCCAAGTACCTGTCACCTGCTCATCAAAGTATCTATCACCAGCTCATCAGAGTACCCTAATACCTTTCACTTGCTCATCAGAGTACCCATTACCTGTATACAGCTCATCAGAGTACCCGATACCTGTCTCCAGCTCTTCAGAGTACCCGAGTACCTGTCATCAGCTCATCAGAGTACCCGATACCTGTCTCCAGCTCATCAGAGTACCTGTCCCCAGCTAATCAGAGTACCCAAGCACCTGTCATCAGCTCATCAGAATACCCATGAACCTGTCACCTGCTCATCAGAGTATCTGTCATCAGCACATCAGAGTATGCAAATACCTTTCACTAGCTCATCAGAGTGCCCGATACCTGTCTCCAGCTCATCAGAGTACCCGATACCTGTCTCCAGCTCTTCAGAGTACCAGAGTACTTGTCATCAGCTCATCAAAGTATCCGATACCTGTCTCCAGCTCATCAGAGGACCTGTCACCAGCTCATCAAAGTACCCAAGTACCTGTCACCAGCCAGAGTACCCGAAATCTGTCACCAGCCCATCAGAGTACCCGAGTACCTGTCATTAGCTCATCAGAGTACCTGTCCCCTGCTCATCAGAGTACCCGAGTACCTGTCACCAGCTCATCAGAGTACCCAAGTACCTGTCACCTGCTCATCAGAGTATCTATCACCAGCTCATTAGAGTACCCTAATTCCTTTCACTTGCTCATCAGAGTACCCAATACCTGTATCCAGCTCATCAGAGTACCCGATACCTGTCTCCAGCTCTTCAGAGTACCCGAGTACCTATCATCAGCTCATCAGAGTACCGAATACCTGTCTCCAGCTCATCAGAGTACCTGTCCCCAGCTAATCAGAGCACCCAAGCACCTGTCACCAGCTCATCAGAATACCCATGAACCTGTCACCTGCTCATCAGAGTATCTGTCATCAGCTCATCAGAGTACGCAAATACCTTTCACTAGCTCATCAAAGTACCCGATACTTGTCTCCAGCTCATCAGATTACCCAATACCTGTCTCCAGCTCTTCAGAGTACCAGAGTGCTTGTCATCAGCTCATCAGAGTACCCGATGCCTGTCTCCAGCTCATCAGAGTACCTGTCACCAGCTCATCAAAGTACCCAAGTACCTGTCACCAACCAATCAGAGTACCCGATATCTGTCACCAGCCCATCAGAGTACCCGAGTACCTGACACCAGCTCATCAGAGTACCCGAGTACCAGTCACCCGCTCATCAGAGTACCCGAGTACCTGTCTCCAGCTCATCAGAATACCTAAGTACCTGTCACCTGCTCATCAGAGTACCCTATACCTGTCACCATCTAATCAGAGTACCCGATATCTGTCTCCAGCTCATCAGAGTACTTGTCACCAGCTCATCAGAGCACCTGAGTACCTGTCACCAGCTCATCAGAGTACCTGATACCTGTCACCAGCCCATCAGAGTACCCGAATACCTGTCACCAGCTCATCAGAATATCCGAGTACTTGTCACCAGCTCCTCAGAGTACCTCTCACCAGCTCATCAAAGTACCCAAGTACCAGTCACTAGCTCATCAGAGTACCTGAGTAAATGTCACCAGCTCATCAGAGTACCCAATACCTGTCACCAGCCCATCAGAGTAACAATTATCTGTCTCCAGCTCATCAGAGTACCCAGGTACCTGTCACTAGCTCATCAGAGTCCCCGATACCTGTCTCCAGCTCATAAGAGTACCCGATACCTGTCTTCAGCTCTTCAGAGTACCCGAGTACTTGTCATCAGCTCATAGGAGTACCCAATACCTGTCTCCAGCTCATCAGAGTACCTGTCCCCAGCTCTTCCGAGTACCCAAGTACTTGTCACCAGCTCATAAGAGTACCCAAGAACCTGTCACCTGCTCATCAGAGTATCTGTCATCAGCTCATCAGAGTACCCAAGTACCTGTCACCTGCTCATCAGAGTACGCAAATACCTGTCACCTGCTCATCAGATGTCCCGAGTACCTGTCACCAGCTCATCAGAGTACCCAAGTACCTGTCACCTGCTCATCGGAGTACCCATATACCTGTCACAAGCCAATCTGGGTACCCAAGTGCCTGTCACCAGCTCATCAGTGTACCAAAGTACCTGTCACCTGCTCATCAGAGTATCTATCACCAGCTCATCAGAGTACCCTAATACCTTTCACTTGCTCATCAGAGTACCCATTACCTGTATCCAGCTCATCAGAGTACCCGATACCTGTCTCCAGCTCTTCAGAGTACCCGAGTACCTGTCATTCAGCTCATCAGAGTACCCGATACCTGTCTCCAGCTCATCAGAGTACCTGTCCCCAGCTAATCAGAGTACCCAAGCACCTGTCATCAGCTCATCAGAATACCCATGAACCTGTCACCTGCTCATCAGAGTATCTGTCATCAGCTCATCAGAGTATGCAAATACCTTTCACTAGCTCATCAGAGTGCCAGATACCTAAGTCCAGCTCATCAAAGTACCCGATACCTGTCTCCAGCTCATCAGAGGACCTGTCACCAGCTCATCAAGGTACCCAAGTACCTGTCACCAGCCAGAGTACCCGAAATCTGTCACCAGCCCATCAGAGTACCAGAGTACCTGTCACCAGCTCATCAGAGTTCCAGAGTACCTGTTCCCTGCTCATCAGAGTACCCGAGTACCTGTCACCAGCTCATCAGAGTACCCAAGTACCTGTCACCTGCTCATCAGAGTATCTATCACCAGCTCATCAGAGTACCCTAATACCTTTCACTTGCTCATCAGAGTACCCAATACCTGTATCCAGCTCATCAGAGTACCCGATACCTGTCTCCAGCTCTTCAGAGTACCCGAGTACCTGTCATCAGCTCATCAGAATACCGAATACCTGTCTCCAGCTCATCAGAGTACCTGTCCCCAGCTAATCAGAGCACCCAAGCACCTGTCACCAGCTCATCAGAATACCCATGAACCTGTCACCTGCTCATCAGAGTATCTGTCATCAGCTCATCAGAGTACGCAAATACCTTTCACTAGCTCATCAAAGTACCCGATACCTGTCTCCAGCTCATCAGATTACCCAATACCTGTCTCCAGCTCTTCAGAGTACCAGAGTACTTGTCATCAGCTCATCAGAGTACCCGATGCCTGTCTCCAGCTCATCAGAGTACCTGTCACCAGCTCATCAAAGTACCCAAGTACCTGTCACCAGCCAATCAGAGTACCCGATATCTGTCACCAGCCCATCAGAGTACCCGAGTACCTGACACCAGCTCATCAGAGTACCCGAGTAGCAGTCACCCGCTCATCAGAGTACCCGAGTACCTGTCTCCAGCCCATCAGAATACCTAAGTACCTGTCACCTGCTCATCAGAGTACCCTATACCTGTCACCATCTAATCAGAGTAACCGATACCTGTCTCCAGCTCATCAGAGTACCTGTCACCAGCTCATCAGAGCACCTGAGTACCTGTCACCAGCTCATCAGAGTACCTGATACCTGTCACCAGCCCATCAGAGTACTCGAATACCTGTCACCAGCTCATCAGAGTATCCGAGTACTTGTCACCAGCTCCTCAGAGTACCTCTCACCAGCTCATCAAAGTACCCAAGTACCAGTCACTAGCTCATCAGAGTACCTGAGTAAATGTCACCAGCTCATCAGAGTACCCAATACCTGTCACCAGCCCATCAGAGTAATAATTATCTGTCTCCAGCTCATCAGAGTACCCAGGTACCTGTCACTAGCTCATCAGAGTACCCAATACCTGTCTCCAGCTCATCAGAGCACCTATCACCAGTTCATCAGCGTACCCGAGTACCTGTCACCTGTTCATCAGAGTACCCAAGTACCTGTTACCAGCACATCAGAGTACCCGAGTACCTGTCACCTGCTCATCAGAGTGTCTGAGTACCTGTCACCAGCTCATCAGAGTACCCGAGTACTTGTCTTGAGCTCATCAGTGTACCTATCTCCAGGTTGTCATGAAATTATATGTGCAATTATGTCCCTAGAACACTGGACGGTGCTCCCTGCATGTTGCGCCTCTGTATGTGGCCAGGCTGTGTAAAAGTCTCACACATGTGGTACCACTATACTCAGGAAGAGTAGCAGAATGTATTTTGGGTGCAATTTTTGCTATGTACTTACTATGTGTTAGAAATATCGTATAAATTGACAACTTTGTGTAAAAATACATGTTTTCATTTTCATTCCATGTTTTCCGAAAACTTGTGGAAAAAAATGACATGTTCAAAAGACTTATAATGCCTCATAGAATATACCCTGGGGTGTTTGCTTTCCAAAATGGGGTCATTTTGTGATTGTTTCCATTGTCCTGGTGCTCCAGGGCCTTCAAACGTGTAATAGGTAGTCAGAAAATTATATGTGTAATTTATTCTCCTAGAATGCCTGGAGGTGCTACTTGGATGCTGGGCCTCTGTATGTGGCCAGGCTGTGTAAAAGTCTCACACATGTGGTATCGCCATACTCAGGAGAAGTGGCAGAATGTATTTTGGGGTGCCATTTTTGGTATGTACAAGCTGTGTGTTAGAAATATCTTATAAATTAACAACTTTGTGTAAAAAAAAAATAAGTTTTCATTTTCTTTCCACGTTTCTGAAAACTTGTGGAAAATAATTACACCTTCAAAAGGATCATAAGGCCTCATAGAATATATCTTGTTCAAAAATGTAATTTTGTGGGTGTTTCCATTGTCTTGGTGTTCCAAAAATGTGATAGATCGTCATGAAATTATATGTGTAAAAGTCTCACACATGTAGTATCACTAGGTGTAGTAGCAGAAAGTATTTTGGGGTGTAATTGCAAGTATGCATATGCTGTGTGAGAGAAATAACTTGTTAATATGACAATTTTGTGTAAAAAATAAAATAATAAGAATTCTTAATTTTCCCAAGATTTTTGAAGATTAACTTCAAAAAAACTTACCATGCCTCTTACTAAATACCTTGGATTGTCTACTTTCCAAAAAGGTTTTATTTGGGGGGTATTTGTACTGTCCTGGCTTGTTAGTGTCTCAAGAAATGAGGTTGTCAGTACATCAGGTGATCAATTTTTAATGACTGGCACCATGGCTTGTAGACCATGGGTGCCCAACCTGTGGCCCTCCAGCTGTTGCGAAACTACAAGTCCCATGAGGCATTGCAAGGCTGACAGTTACAAGCAGGACTCCCAAAGGACAGAAGCATGATGGGACTTGTAGTTTCACAACAGCTGGAGGGCCATAGGTTGGGCACCCATGTTGTAGACTCCATAACGTTCAAACAGACTAAATAATATCCACTAATTTGGGCTATTTTTACCAAAGATATGTAGCAGTATAAACTCTGGCCCAAATTTATGAAGAAAAATTACTTATTTGCAAAATTTTACAATAGAAACTAAAAAAGAATGTTTTTTTTCAACATTTTTACACTTTTTTCGCTCATATCACAAAAATAAAAAACTCAGCTATGATTAAATACCACCAAAAGAAAGCTCTATTTGTGAGAAACAAATGATAAAAATGTTGTTTGGGTACAGTGTAGCATGGCTGAGTAATTATCATTCAAAGTGCGAGAGCACTGAAAACTGAAAATTGGTCTGGGCAGGAAGGGGGTATAAGTACCCTGTATTGAAGTGGTTAATGAAAACTGCAGATTAAGAAAAAAATGCAATTAGAGCTACTTTAAAATTCAAATAAAAATCAAACACCAAAATGTTGTGGATTCCCCTTTATACACAGGTTCTGCCATCCATTATTTTTTCCCTTCAAATGTTTTTTGTACATTCTGATACTAGCAAATATTGGACAGATTCCGCTTCCCATTATTTAAAGCATGCCCTCTAAACTTTCTCAGGGATTCAAACACTAACACCTGACTTAAATTAGCAACTCTGAGTTTTAAGATCTAATGGGAAGTGAATTCTCATGTCCGTTTGGAGCAGATTGCTTGGTTACGGATGTGCCCAGAGTCACAGTTTTCAACTCGACTGCAATTCATAACCAAGACTTGTTTTTTTCCTCTAATCTTAATCCCAGTATGTAAGCAGCATTTTAAGTGAAAACACTGATGGGTTATGGGAAATCTCTTGAGGATGTTTAATGTATCAAACATTAAACAAGAATAAATTTTAATAGCCACACTAAATCACTCTGTCATTTTTCAAAAGTAATGGGTAACATGTGGCAGGATTTAAAGGCACCTTAAAACAGTTTAAACAGGTAACAATGAAGTGATAATGCAGGTAAAAGAAATGATAAATGTTCTATTTTCCAGGTTTTTACAAATATTCAATTATTTTGCCCAGCTTTTTTAATAGTTTCACAGCTTCTTTTTATTTGATTTACTAAAGACAAATAAACTGTTCACTTTGCAAGTGCAGTGGCACTCTGCAATATAATTTGCTGCATAGCTTAGTAAATTAGGTGAAGTACTACTTAAAGGGTAAGTCTACATTAAGGAAAAAAAATAATAATAAAGTGTATACAGTGCCTTGCAAAAGTATTCACCCCCTTGACTTTTTACCTATTTTGTTGCATTACAGCCTTTAGTTCAATGTTTTTTTAATCTGAATTATATGTGATGGATCAGAACACAATAGTCCAAGTTGGTGAAGTAAAATTAGAAAAATATATACATAAAACTATTTTTCAGAAATAAAAAACTGATAATTGGCATGTGCGTATGTATTCACCCCCTTTACTATGAAGCCCATAAAAAGCTCTAGTGCAACCAATTACTTTCAGAAGTCACATAATTAGTGAAATGATGTCCACCTGTGTGCAATCTAAGTGTCATATGATATGTCATTACATATACACACCATTTTGAAAGACCCCAGAGGCTGGAACACCTAAGTAAGAGGCACCACTAAACAAACACTGCCATGAAGACGAAGGAACTCTCCAAACAAGTAAGGTACAATGTTGTTGAGAAGTACAAGTCAGGGTTAGGTTATAAAAAAATATCCAAATCAGGGCGCATGCGCGGCAGCACCTCAGATGGAAACCTGATCCGAGAGCTCCGCACCACACCGGCCACTTAATCACTCCAGCGCCGCTCACAGCACAGAGCCCCAGCCACGATTAGTCCCCACGGACTGGGGACAACTCAAGGAGCCCCAGGATGGTGGGGGGGAACAGACAGGAGAGATCTTTCCCGTGCTTTAGCCTCCGGACCGGGACCCGCGGTCTCAGCCAAGATGGCGCCGGACGCCGCCACACGAGGGGGAAGGCATGAGATGGAGCTGGAGAGGGGAGACTCCATTGCAGATCAGGATGGCTGCTCTTCGGGGCTGGCAGGCCCCACAGTGAGTACACACAGTCATGGCTGCTTATCTCCTGCCTCCACAGAGTCCCTAATTAGCAGGACATTGGATAATATGCTCCTCTCCCCTGTGGAAGACCTCATGGCCAGCCCAGAAGCAAGCAGGGCTCACACACAGGGCTTACCCTCTACACACCAGGATTTTTCCTCCATGATGGCCAAGTTTGACACAATGCTCTCCAAGGGTCTCTCACAAACTGCTAGTCAAATCACCACTGCCATCCAGGCTGACTTACAGCTTTTAGGCGCAAGAATTGAAACAATCGAAATCAAAGCAGACCAACAATATCCAATATCTAGAGTGAACCAGAACACAGCCAGAATCCAAGATTTGCAGGACCAGCTTGAAAACGCATTCTCCAAAATTGACGATCTCGAAAATCGTTCAAGGAGATATAACTTCCGCATTCGGGGGGTACCGGAATCCTTCAAAGACACATAGTAAGAACATTTATTAAGGCACTTATCCCCAGCACAGAGCTCTACAACCCCCCGACAAGACATTATAGTGAAACCACATTTCTACAATGTAAAGGAGGAGGTGATGCAACGTTCTTGTGCTGAAGGTCCACTATCGTTTCAGGGACAACCCATACAAGTCTTTGCAGGTCTCTCCCCTTTTACTATACAGAGGAGGAGATCCCTGAAACCACTCCTTCTGGCGCTGACCCAGAAATCAATCACCTACAGATGGTCCTTTCCTTTTCTCCTTACATTCTCCTTCAACAACAAACCATATGGCTTCTCGTCGTTCTTGGAAGGAGAAAAGCTGCTGTTCCAGCTGGGCCTCATCTCCCAGGAACCAGAATCATCAACTTTCGACAGAGGTCACAAATAGTCTTCCAAGAGACCGCCTCCTTCCAGCCCCATCGCCACTAACTGGGAGAAGCACCTCTCCAAAAAATCTAAAGACTCCAGGCCCCCCTAACCAAGGTTTGGGGCCTGAGTTCCTTCTAGACCCGCTCTGATCCAATCCGACCTGACCGGACCCTCTGAGGAACACTATATCTCCTTGATATGCTGGCTTCTCCAGTCGTAGCACCCTTTACCCCGACTTCATAGTTGGGATGCATGGAAAAATCAAGTTCATGCGATTCTATTGGTCCTATATTTCTCTTCTTTCGTTGTTGTAGGTCAAAGGAACTGTTCCTGTTCTGTTTGACTTCTTTAGATCTTTTAATTATTTTGGTTTCGTTATCATGTTGACATACAAATAGACACCTTATTCTATGTTGAAAGGGTTTTTTTTGTACAGTGTGTCTTATAATAGCTGGTCATTCATAAAGCGCAAGGAAATAGCTTAGGGGAGGCTTTAACCCCCCGACAATGTATCTGACCTACTGCCCGACCTTTCGCGAGTGAGGCGAGCTCCTCCCTGGTCCTTGAGCTGTTCCAGTATGGTCCCCTCTAAAGGGAACATGGCCGGCTCATTGGTCTGAGGGGACCTCTCTCGTCGGGAAACTGATACTATTAGGGGCTCTGCCCACAAACACTAAAACGTTTTGGTCGCTGGAGGCGGCCGGTGTGGATGCCCTGTGCCTCCACCTGTCTCTAGTTGGGAAGGGGTTTTTTTGGTCTCTTTCCAGTTGGTGACTGCTAGCTCCCCCTGATCCTGGGGGGGGGGCTTGCTCTTTGTCGTTAGTGGGAAAAGGGATGTGGATTTGTGGGAATGGGTTCCCACACACCATTGGGAATTGGGGACATTTTTCAGTCCATTTCTCCTTATGAACATGTTACTTCTCTCATGCTTTCTCCTAGATGGTCCACCTCTTCACCCTACAATCTTCACTCCTTCCCCTTCTTTTCCTCGAAGGTCACCTAGACTTCCGCTCCTTCCTGCTCCGGAGGTCTTCTGCAGCATCGCACAAGGTAGGTCCCATTCATTCATGGTAGCTACCCCCTCCACTGATCCATGCATATAAATGACACGATACCAACCGAATTACATGTAGTATCACATAATGTGCAGGGTATTAACTCTCCAGTAAAACGGAGAAAACTGTTCAAGATTTATCAATCCCAAAGATCGGATGTCCTCCTGCTTCAGGAGACCCACTTTCCCCAATTTTATCTCTCCAACTCAGAGAATAAAACAAAAGGAGTAGCTGTCTGTTTTTCTAAACATTTAAATTTTGTTATGACGCATGTCACCAAAGACCCGTTAGGTAGATATATCCTGGTAAAGGGCACCATAGATGGAACGTTATATTCCTTTGTTTCATACTACGCCCCAAATAAGGCCCAAGACAAATTCTTTGCTTCTATGATGCTTTTTCTCACACCTCAGTTAGAGGGAATCATCATTCTGGGAGGGGATTTAAACATAGCGTTTGATCTTATTCTCGACAAATCGGGAACAGGCCTGCCCCGCTCTAGGAAACCCCCCAAACAAAGTACAAAAATTGCCAAACTCCTCTATGACTCAGGACTAGTGGACATTTGGAGGGAACTCAACCCCCGCACCAAAGATCACACCCATTATTCTGCCCCGCACCAGACCTACGCCAGGATAGATCATGTTTTCCTTCTAGCGACACACATACCCCATGCAGTAAAGTCATCCATCAGAGACTCCCCTATTTCAGATCACTCCAAGATCACTCTTTCCCTTCGACACGCCAATAACACCAAAAAAAAATTGAAATGGCGACTCAAAGAATCGCTCCTGAGTAACCCAGTTCACTGTACCCTGCTTGAGAAGGACCTCAAAGAATATTTTCTCACAGATGACACGGAGACAATCTCTCCGGCTACTTTATGGGCAGCCCATAAAGCAGTGATGAGAGGCAAAATTATTCAGCTTTCAGCCCATCTTAAGAAAGAACACAGAGCTGAGATAGATAGCCTTACTAAAGCATACCAGGACTCTTGTAGGTGCAACAAACGTGAACACTCTCAGTCATCACTACAACAACTGGAATCAGACAGGTTAAAACTTAACCTGGCCCCCACCACGGAAGCTGAGAAGCACCTGCGTTGGTCGGGAGCCAGGTTTTATTCTCAAAAGGACAAGATTGGGTCCAAATTAGCCTCCCAACTTTCCCCCAAATCTTGTCTGTTGGCATGTTCCAAAATCCGTTAACCATTAGGCTCTATCACACAAAACCCACAACGTATCATGGAATGTTTCCATGATTTCTATGCCTCCCTGTATAAAGAAGACAAACCGTGCCCCAGCTCCCGGCTTGAGGAGTTCCTCAACTCCATTTCACTCCCCAAACTTTCAACGGATCACATTGATCTTTTGGAAAGACCCATTACATCCTTAGAGATCAGTGAGGCAATCAAATCCCTTAAGCTTGGATCAGCCCCCGGACCAGACAGTTTTTCGGCAGGCTATTACAAAAAATTCTCCAACACCCTGGCTCCTTACCTGGTCAGAATCTTTAACTCCCTCAAAATAGGCTCTCCCCTGGATAAATCCTTGAATCTAGCATATGTTTCAGTTATACCCAAGCCAGGAAAAGACACCACAATGACTAGCAACTATCATCCAATCTCTCTGATCAATAATGATCTCAAGCTATTAACTAAAATTTTGGCTAATCGCCTTTCCTCATTCATAGCTCAATATGTCCACCAAGATCAGGCGGGATTTATCCCTGGGAGACAGGGTCCTGACCAGGTGAGAAGGGCTATTGATGTGGTGTCCCTGTTGGGATCTCAGTAGGGTCTTCTGCTTTCCATTGATCTCCAGAAAGCATTTGACACGGTCACATGGCCGTATATTTTCAAGGTCCTGGAAAGGTGGGGACTAGGCCCCAACTTCTTAAGCATTTTACACTCCCTCTACTCTAATCCAAGTGCCCAAGTAAGATTGTGAGGTAACTATTCAGATACATTTAATATAGAGAAAGGCACCAGGCAATGTTGTCCTTTATCGCCTTTGATTTTCACAATCGCCATAAAATCCCTCGCAATAGCTATTCGTAGCCATCCAGACATTAAAGGAGTCAGATGCGGCCCGCAAGAGCATAAATGTGCCTTATTCGCGGATGACCTACTCCTCTTTTTCACTTCGCCCCTCATCTCCACCCCTAACATTATTAAGCTCCTCGAGCAGTTTGGGGAAGTATCAAGTCTCCGTGTCAACGTGTCCAAATCCGCAGCCATGAACATCTCAACCCCCCCAGACCTTCTTGTACGTCTACAGACACACTTGCCTTTCACCTGGTGTTCATCACATATTCCCTATCTAGGCATCAATCTGACCCCTAATTTTAATAGGTTATACGCCACCAACTATCCCCCGCTGTTCAAAAAACTTGAAGCTGATATGTCCGAATGGTCTAAGCATGATCTATCCTGGCTGGGCAGAGTTATCTCTATAAAAATGGCCCTCCTTCCCCGCCTCCTATATCTTTTCCAATTCCTTCCAATCCCGATTAAGAAAGCGCAACTCCTATGTTTCCAATCCTCCATCATTAAATTTATCTGGGGATCCAAGGGCAGACGATGCTCCAAAGAAACACTCTACAGACTCAAAACCCAAGGAGGACTTGCCCTCCCCAATATTTGGTTATACTACCAAGTGGCACAAATTGCACAGATTTCCATAGCATATTCCAGAGGTCCAACCGGACTGGCTGCTGATGGAAAGGCAAGCGATGCCGCGCCATACAATAGACTATTTACTTTGTGCTCTACCATGCCTCAGACCGGCAATACTAGCTCCAACCCTTTCTCACTCGATGGCCCTGTGGGATAAACTTAAAAAAAACTCCTCCCTAACTTCTTCCATGCGCCTGATAGCTCACTTATTTTACAACCCAGAAATTCCCCCGGGCCTTAACATACTCGCATTCAAATGGTGGATAGATAAGGGCCTCTACAGGATCGGACACTTCCTGAATCCCAGGGGGCCTCTCACGGTCGGATACTGCTTGAATGAAATAGAAATGCCTGTCTCAGAAAAATATAGATTGACCCAAATTACTCACTTTCTAAGATCCAAATAGCCTGATAATTCAAATCCCCCGCCCTAACCGCTTACGAGAATAGGTGCTCCATTATAAAGGATCAGAGGGGGGGTATCTCCATTATATACAACTCGCTAGCCAGTAATGTTAACGAACCTCTTTATGCCCGCAATTGGGAACAAGACTTGGCAGTTGAGTGGGACCTGATCAAATGGTACAGATGCTTTCAAAGATCTTTTAAGGGCATCATGAACATTTCCCTAATGGAAGCTAGTGTTAAGATTATCACGCGCTGGTACAGAGTGCTGGCCACCCTTGCTAAAAATATTTCCTGACTCATCCCCACTGTGTTTCAGGGGTTCTGGCCACATTGGATCTCTACTCCACACTTGGTGGACATGCCCGTGAATCTGGTGCTTTTGGAATGGCTTTTTCTGCATATTACGGAAGATCACAGGGGTCGCGGTTCCACAGGTTCTGGAATCTTTGATTTATTATATGCTCTTAGGAGCTAAAATCACCATAGCTAGGAACTGGAAAAAGCACTCTGTACTATTAGCTGCTATGAAACGTAAAATCTCCTGGATTATGGCCCAGGAGAAGATCGTCAGTAAACTGCTGGACAAAATCCACAAATTTGAATTAATCTGGGAATCTTGGGCGAAATATGTAGGTATATCATTGCTTCTAGGCTCATAGTTGACCATGACTTTTTCAACATTCCCTAGGTGACCTTCCTTCCTTCTTTAGGCCCCTTTTCATCCTAATCTTACTCGCTTTTCCCTTCTCTCCTCCCTCCCCTTCTCTTTATCTCCTCAAATGGAGAGGATGCATCTTCCTTGTCTTCTGACTTCAGGTGAACGTTGGCTGATATTTTTCTTTTATCCTTCTAATCTGTATTGGATTTGGCCAGTAAGTAAGGTACTCAGAAGCGTCTACTCTATACCATAATGAGTTGATTATTTGCTTCTATGACCGCATAACTCCACATGTCCCCTGCATCGAAACTCTAGGGATAGATCAGAGCAGTCATGTTTCTCCCTTTCAGACGACTATGTGCATTGACTGGAGGGATTGGTCGGGTTCGTCACCTCCACAGTGAGTTCCCCTTGGGGTGGAGGGACGGCCTACCATGATCAATTATACTCCTTTCCAATCGCTGTTCCGATCTATAGTCGTCTGAACAGGATCGACTTCCCGCGGCAACCTGACAGTGGGTTTGTACGTACTGATCTCCCTGATCTAGCTTTTAGTCCCAAGTAATCTCTTCCATGAGCAGGTTTTTTGTATTCCTACTGTAGCTAGTGGTTAAACGCAGAAAATTATGCTTTTTGTACAACGGTTTCAACTTGTGTATTCTCACCTGAAGTGCCTTACCTGTATTTGAAAGTAACATGATTTATTGTTAAAAAAAATTTTTGTCTTTGAGAAACAATAAAAACATTGAAAAGAAAAAAATATCCTAATCTTTGATGATCCCTAGGAGCACCATCAAATCTATCATAACCAAATGGAAAGAACATGGCACAACAGCAAACCTGCCAAGAGACGGCCACACACCAAAACTCACGGACTGGGCAAGAAGGGCATTAATCAGAGAGGCAGCACAGAGACCTAAGGTAACCCTGGAGGAGCTGCAGAGTTCCACAGCAGAGACTGGAGTATCTGTACATAGGACAACAATAAGCCATACGCTTCAGAGAGTTGGGCTTTATGGCATAGTGGCCAGAAGAAAGCCATTACTTTTAGCAAAAACAAAATGGCATGTTTTGAGTTTGCGAAAAGGCATGTGGGAGACTCCCAAAATGTATGGAGGAAGGTGCTCTGGTCTGATGAGACTAAAATTGAACTTTTTGGCCATCAAAGAAAACGCCATGTCTGGCGCAAAACCAACACATAACATCACCCAAGGAACACCATCCCCACAGTGAAACATGGTGGTGGCAGCATCATGCTGTGGGGATGTTTTTTAGCAGTCGGGACTGGGAAACTGGTCAGAGTTAAGGGAAAGATGGATGGTGCTAAATACAGGGATATTCTTGAGCAAAACCTGTGCCACTCTGTGTGTGATTTGAGGCTAAAATGGAGGTTCACCTTCCAGCAGGACAATGACCCCAAACACACTGCTAAAGCAACACTTGAGTGGTTTAAGGGGAAACATGTAAATGCGTTGGAATGGCCTAGTCAAAGCCCAGACCACAATCCAATAGAAAATCTGTGGTCAGACTTAAAGATTGCTGTTCACAAGCACAAACCATCCAACTTGAAGGAGCTGGAGCAGTTTTGCAAGGAGGAATGGGCAAAAATACCAGTGGTAAGATGTGGCAAGCTCATAGAGACTTATCCAAAAGGACTTGGAACTGTGATAGCCGCAAAAGGTGGCTCTGCAAAGTATTGACTTTAGGGGGTGAATAGTTATGCACATTTACTTTTTCTGTTATTTTGTCCTATTTGTTGTTTGCTTCACAATAAAAAAAATAATACAAATCTTCAAAGTTGTGGGCATGTTCTGTAAATTAAATGATGCCAATCCTCAAACAATCCATGTCGTGAGGCAACAAAACCTGAAAAATGCCAAAGGGGTGAATACTGTTGCAAGGCACTGTACAATCGACACACAAGCAATATTGTAATTTAATTTTACATAGTTACATAGTTGGTAAGGTTCAATAAAGACATCAGTCCATCCAGTTCAACTTGCGTGTTCATAATCATTTCCCATATCCCTCTACACTGTGCTTGCTAAGATGTACGTCCAAGAGTTTTTGAAAACTATCAATACTTCCTGCTGACACCGCCAATTGTGGAAGTGAATGCCACATACTTACCGCCCTGACAGTGAAAAAAACCCCAAAGCAGTTTAACATTAAACCGCTTCTCTTCCATGTTCATCTGGCCCCGTGTCATCTTACACTCCCTGAGACTGAATAGTTGATTCCCTATGCCAGAATCACCATTGAGATATTTGTATATTGCTATCATATCTCCTCTCAAGCATCTCTTCTCCAGAGAGAATATGTTTAGTGCTTGTAGTTGTTCCTCATAACTGAGGTCCTCCTGTCCCTTTATTAACTTTCTTGCCCTTCTCTGAACTCGCTCCAGTTCCCGCACCACCCTCGTAAAGATTGATGACCAGAATTGGACAGAATACTCCAGATGTGGGGTGGTAGCGGGGAGCCACCTTCTCAGGCACAGATACCAGTCCAGTGATACCATGACAACCAGCGGAGAGTTTATTGTCCTGTGTAAAGGGTATATATACAGGACCCTTCCAAGATGGCCGCCACAGACCCCCACCACAGGAAGCATCTTCCACCCAATGATGGCACATGTGGTGAGCATTTTCAGGCTAGGATTCCCCCTGATTGGGCACTAGTCCTCTGGAGGATTGATCGAAAGACTGCTGGGAATCTCTCTAGTTTGGATTGACATTTAGGCTCCGTGCACACTATTGCGAATTGGATGGTTTCAACTAGGGTTGTCCCGATACCGATACTAGTATCGGTATCGGCACCGATACCGAGCATTTGCCCAAGTACTTGTACTCGGGCAAATGCTCCCGATGCTTCACCCGATACCTAAAAGTCAGCAGTGATCGGCGCGTGGGGGAGATACAAGATTCTCCCCCAGCGGCTTTCAGCTGCTTTAGTGACACAGCGTGATCGCTCACCGCTGACTGTCACTGCATTATCCTCCATGCCCCCTCCGTTCCTCTGTGCCTCTCCGCTGTCCCCCTCCGTTCTTCTCTCTTTTTCTGTCCCCCTCCGCTGTCCCTTCCGTTCCTCTTTTCTCCTCTGTGCCTCTCCGCTGTCCCCTCCGTTCCCCCCCTCCTTCTCTGTCCCCCTCCGTTCTCCTCCTCCGTTCCTCTTTCCTCCTCTGTGCCTCTCCGCTGTCCCCTCCGTTCCCCCCCTCCTTCTCTGTCCCCCTCCGTTCTCCCCCTCCGTTCTCCTCCTCCGTTCCTCTTTCCTCCTCTGTGCCTCTCCGCTGTCCCCTCCGTTCCCCCCTCCTTCTCTCTCCCCCTCCTCCTTCCTTTGTGAATAGACAGAGTCAGCTGACTCTGTCCATTCACATAACTGAAACATTGTAATCTCCTGTGATTACGATGTGTCAGTTTATGAATGGAGAGGAGCCGCTGTCTTCTCTCCATTCATTTTAGTGCAGCTGAGGCTGCAGAGAAAGGGACTGGGGAATCTCTATCCTCTGTCTCTTTCTCTGTCTCAAGGGGGAGATATCAGAGGTCTGTTAAGACCCCTGATATCTCACCAAAGCCCCCCAACAGGGCTGATTAAAAAAAAAACACACACACATAGTGCAATAAAGAATAAAAAAAAATTATTGTAAAAAATAAAAATTGTAAATTTAAAAAAAAAACAAAACAAAACACACACACATACACATACACCGTTCACCACCCCCCCCCCAAAAAAAAAAAAAAAAAAAGCACTGTTAAAAAAAAATAAAAAAAAACACTGTCCTGTGACATAAAAAAAAGTATCGGTATTCGGTATCGGCGAGTACTTGAAAAAAAGTATCGGTACTTGTACTCGGTCCTGAAAAAGTGGTATCGGGACAACCCTAGTTTCAACGCATCCAATTCGCATAGCAGGAGATTGTGACCGTCTCACAATGGAGCTGGTTCACACATCTCTGCAGTGGCTCTGGTGCAAATTACACAGGAGCCCTGGGCATCTCATGGTCTGTTTCAGGTCCAAATTTAGCCCAAAATTCGGGCTGAAATCTGACCTGAAACGGTGAATGGAGATGCACCGGACTCCTGCTGTGAGCCACTGCGTGCTCCAGTGTGAACCCAGCCTGAATGCTGTTTATCAGTTGCATTCTGGTGAGTGCATATTGGTGAAGGAAGAGCACTAGAGTAACCTTTTAGTGAATGAGCACTGAAGCCACTTTACACATATATATTGTCACACTGCAAAGTATCATCTTTACTAATACTAATACGTGCATGATATGTGATAAGAGATCTTAATTCATTTTTAGTTTCTGTGTGTATTTTTTTATATGATTGCTGGAATATTTAAGAGCTGCACTTTTTTGAGTTTTATTATTGCTTATTAAATTGGTCACCCTTTTTCCTAGCAGCTCCACCTCCAAAGCGCTCATATCTCCCTGAAATATAATATTCTGCTACCTTTGCTTGCTGCAGCTTGGCACTGCATGCATTGCTGAGTCTGTGATCTACCAGGACCCCCAGATCTTTTTCCATCCTGCATTCCCCCAGAGATTTCCCCCCTAGCGAGTAACTTGCATTCGTATTTTTAGCACCCAAATGCATTACTTTACATTTTTCAACACTAAACATCATTTACCATGTAGTTGCCCACCACATTATTTTATTGAGGTCCTCTTGTAAAATTTCTATATCTTGCTGTGAAGTTATTTTCCTACTTAGCTTTGTGTCGTCAGCAAACACTGTGATTGAGCTATTTATACCAACCTCTATATCTTTTATAAAAAAATTAAACAGAATTTGTCCCATGGCAGAGCCTTGGGGTACCCCGCTTACCATTCCAGACCAATCTGAGTATTCACTATTTATCAGAACCCTTTTGACACACCCCTGTAACCAGTTTTCTATACATGTGCAAACCCTATGGTCCATGCCTACAGACCCCAGTTTGTGAAATAAACGTCTATATGGGACTGTATCAAATGCTTTTGCAAAATCCAGATACAGTACATCTTCCCTTATCTAGACGGCAGCTGAGCTCACATCCTTGTAGAATTTTAATAGATTGGTTTGGCAAGAAGGACCTTTCATAAACTCATGCTGATTACTTCTAAAGATACTGTTTTCATCAGCAAATTATTGGATATAGTCATTATCATCCCCTCCAATAGTTTACATACTATCGAGTTAATTTGACTGGTCTTTAGTTCTCAGCTATATGTTTCAGCCCTTTTTTGAATATTGGTACGACATTGGCCCTTTGCCAATCAGCTGGTACCATTCCTGTCTGTATGCGGTTCATAAAAATTAGGAATAGCGGTCTGGCTATAACCTGACTGAGTTCTTTGAGGACTCCCGGGTGTAAGCCATCCAGTCCTCATGATTTATTTGTGTTAAAAAAAAGTATCTTGTTCCCTTAAAGATGTTATACAGCACAGTGCTTGTGCTGTGTCATTTGGCCCCCTGTATCACCTGCAATACCTGGCTGATCCTGCCTGGTTCTTCTCTCCCCCCCCGTAAACTGACCACAGTTTATTGAGCCCTGAAACCGTGGTCAGTTTACATGCTTCCGCCATCTGCAGCCCTGCTCTCCTGTGTCCTCCTCCCCTCTCCCCTCCTTCCCTGTCAGCTCCGTGTCATGGCCTGCCCCCCCCCCCCGCTGCTGAAATAACTGTTAATGCGTTATATAATCCTCTTTGTTTCCTAAGCAGGGGTGCCTCCGTCTCTGTGTTTTATAAAACAAAATGCTGTATATGCCTGATTTCAGTGCGCTGCTCGGCGATCACATGACCGGCCGTCTCTCTCTCTCTCCTCCTCTCCTCCCGAGTGATGTCAGTGGGCGATTTTCACCCCCTCCTGCTCTAGCTGTCAGACAGGGAAAGGAGTGAGCCGGCCGGTCGTGATCGGCGAGCAGCATAGTGAAATCAGTTATATACAGCATTTTTTTTATAAAACACAGAGGCACACAGGCTCAGGAAACAATGAGGATTATACAAAGTCATGCAAGTCATGCAAGTGGCTTAACAACCACTTTAAAGAGGAGGTCCGCCCACCCCTGTAAAAATTAAAAGCCAGCAGCTACAAATACTGCAGCTGCTGACTTTTAATAATAGGAAACTTACCTGTGCTGGAGTCCAGTGATGTCGGCACCACAACTGATGTTTCCATCAGCTGTCGGGTGCTGCCGCTGCCATTGCCAGTAAGGGAACCCGGCAGTGCATCCCTACTGCGCATGCACGAGGCACCGCTACGCTCTCATACTGACCCAGTGGTGGGTGGAGGAGGGAGAAGGAGGGAGCCCAGACGCTGACGTAATTCGCCGCAGCCTGGACTACTGTAAGTGAGGACAGGATGCCTGTCAACAATACCTGTCAAATTTAATTTGTTAATTTTTCAAAAATTGTGACAAAAAATTGCAACTTGAAAAAATGTTCCATGCCTCTTACTAAATGCCTCAATCTGTCTACTTTCCAAAAAGGGGTAATTTGGGAGGTATTTGTATTGTCCTGGCATTTTAAGGGTCTCAAGAAATAAGATAGACCGTTGGTACATCAGGATTTCAAATATATATATATATATATATATATATATATATATATATATATATATATATATATATACCATAGTTTGTGGACACTATAACTTTAACACAAACCAATTAATATACACTAAATGGGATTTTCGTTACCAAAGACGTAGCAGAATACATTTTGGCCTAAATTAATGAAAACATTCGATTTTTTTAATATGTTTTATAACAGAAAGTAGAAAATATTGGTCATTTATATCGCAAAAAAATATCGCAAAAAATAAAATACCCAGTGGTGATCAAATACCACCAAAAGAAAGCTCTATTTGTGTGAAAATATTATAAAAATGTCATTTGCGTATAGTATTGCATGACCATGCAATTGCCAGTTTAAGTAGCACAGTGCTGAATAGCAAACAATGGCCCAGTAAAGAAGGTGGTAAAACCATCCAGAGCTGAGGTGGCTAAATCAAAAATACAATCCAAACATGATTAACCCTTTGGCTGCCAGGCCCTTTGCTCCATTTTGTACCCTCAGGTAACCAGATAATTGCAATTTTTCCTTTGTTTTTTATTTTTCACTTATAGCTTTCAGAATTTGTGAAAGACCCCCAAAACCATATATTTTCTGAAAGCACATGATAAGTAGAATAAAAAGAAGGTGCTACTGATTTTTTAGACCCCGCGGTATTTGCGCAAACATTTATTGAACCATTATTAGCAGATAAAAACACAGCTAATTTTACAAAATTTCTGCTAAATCCCTACTAAATATAAAAATGTAACCTGTATGAAGGTAATAAATAACAAAAAGTTAGAATTTTTACATTGCGCTTTTTTGCAAAATGGTGAAAATCGAACTTACTCAAAAATGTAAATATCCAAATTTCTCAAAAAATCGGAAGGTTTTGATTTTTCCCTTACAGCTTTCAGAATTTGTGAAAGACCCCCAAAACCATATATTTTCTGAAATAATATGACCTCTAGAATAAAAAGAAAGTGCTATTGATTTTTTAGACCCTGTGGTATTTGCGCAAATGTTTATTGAACCAATATATTGGCAACAAATACACTAAAACCATTATTAGCAGATAAAAACACGGCTAATTTTACAAAATTCCTGCTAAATCCCTATTAAATATAAAAGCTTAACCTGTATGGAGTTAATAAATAACAAAAAGTTTTCATTTTTACATTGCACCATTTTGCAAAATGGTGAAAATCAAACGTACGCAAAAATGTAAATATCTACATTTCTCTAAAAATCTGAAGGTTTTCATTTTCCCTTACAGCTTTTAGAATTTGTGAAAGACCCCCAAAACCATATATTTTCTGAAAGCATATGACCTCTGGAATGAAAATAAGGTGCTACTGATTTTTTTAGACCCCGCGGTATTTGCGAAATGTTTATCAAACCAACATATTGGCAAAAAATAAACTAAAACCATTATAAGCAGATAAAAACACAGCTTATTTTACCAAATTCCTGCTAAAACCCTACTAAATATAAAAGCTTAACCTGTATGGAGTTAATAAATAACAAATATTTGTACATTTTAAATTGCACCCTTTTGCAAAATGGTGAAAATCGAACGTAAGGTTTTCATTTTTCACTTACAGCTTTCAGAATTTGAAAATACCCCTCAAACTAGACATTTTCTAAAAGCACATGGCCAGTAAAATAAAAAAAGGTGCTACTGATTTTTTGGGCCCCCGCAATAATTGTGCAAATGTTCATCATATCGCTATTTTCACTAAAAATACACTAAAATCATTAATATTGCACATAAACACAACGTAACTCCTGCTAAATTAGTACTAAAGCCTCGTTCACATGTGGCATACTAAAGTGTACGCCCATGGGGGGCCATGTTTACCCGCACAGGGATGCACAGGTGTTCCGTGCATCCCCGTACAGGCAGTCCCATTTATGTCAATTGGGATGGAACGGCTGCA
This sequence comes from Aquarana catesbeiana, assembly GCF_042186555.1. Taxonomy (NCBI): domain Eukaryota; kingdom Metazoa; phylum Chordata; class Amphibia; order Anura; family Ranidae; genus Aquarana; species Aquarana catesbeiana. The sequence goes on from NC_133326.1 coordinate 586,570,757, forward strand.
TAGGCATAGCTGCTGTTCCCAATCTGACATCCGTGTGGGTGTGGGTACATGACCCCGAACGCAGGCAGTGTGAGCTCCGGGACATGCATGTGGACCTACATGGATGTAAAATTGGGAGCAATGGCTCTGTTCGTGCAGGTGCTGCATCCCAAATGACATCAGTGGGACTGCCTGCACAGAGATGCACGGAACACTTGTGCATCCCTGTAAAGGTACGCTGTGTATGCCCTGTGTGAACAAGGCCTTAGGCCCCTTTCACACAAGCACACCGATCGGGTCTGCCTGTCCGTTTTCAGGCGGGCCCAATCGGACCACCCATTGTTCTCTATGGAGAGACTAATGTAAATGGACATGTGTCCATTTACACCTACCTGCATCTGTCACGTACCTGGTGGCGGATCCCAGAGTACAGGGAGTGGCCTCTCGTGTGCCTCTGGCTCAAGAACCCCTGATAGAGGAAACAGGGACTCGAGAGCGCAGGGGGCCACAAGTGCCTGGCAGGTGGCAGGTGTCTCTGTAGTTCAACTGGAGCACTGGAACAGCGGACTGTAAGAAGATGCACCGGATCACTGTCAGGAACACTGGAACCACTGGCTGTGAGGAGAAGCACTGTAGCAGGCAGGAACTCCGGAACAGCAGGCAGAAGGGAGGTGTTCTGTAGTTCAGCTGGAGCACTGGAACAGCAGGCTGTAAGAAGGTGCACTGGAACTCTGGCAGGAACACTGGAACCACTGGCTGTGAGAAGAAGCACTGTAGCAGGCAGGAACTCCGGAACAGCAGGCAGCAGGGAGGTGTTCTGTAGTTCAGCTGGAGCACTGGAACAGCAGGCTGTAAGAAGGTGCACTGGAACTCTGGCAGGAACACTGGAACCACTGGCTGTGAGAAGAAGCACTGTAGCAGGCAGGAACTCCGGAACAGCAGGCAGCAGGGAGGTGCTCTGTAGTTCAGCTGGAGCACAAGCAGAATCAGACAGGCCGGGTCAACACTGGCGGGCAAGCAGGTACCAAACGGAGGCAGAAGAGTAGTCGGGATACAGTCCGGGTTGGCAACAGGCAGGTAGCGGATAACCGTAGGAAGAGGCAGAAGAATAGTTAAATGAGCCTGGGTCAGGGACTGGCAGCAAACAGGAGTAGTCAGAAACAGGCCGGGTAAACAGGAAGCAGGTATTCAGGTAGCTTAGGGTCACAGGGAACGCTGTAGACCGGATAGCAAGAAAGCAGGCTCCTTTAAATAGGCCTAATGGCGCCAAACGCTGTCATACTGCACGTCTGCGCGCATCCGCGCGCACGCCCGTGTACCGATCATACGTGCCCGTTCGTACCATCGTGCACCCGCGTACACCCGTTCGTACTAGTGCGCACCCGCATGCGTCCGTTCGCGCCAACGCGCCTCCGCACGCGTCCTCTGGCTCTATCAACAGTGGTTCTGTTAACCGATCTTCCACTGACGGCTGTGCTAACAGGACGCCTTTCATGACATTGCCCCCCCCAAGGGGCAGCCTGCGGATGCCCAACTGTGCCATCTTACTTGGATGAGACTTTTTAAAGGCAAGAATCAACCTCCTCGCATGGATGTTGGACTCCGGCTCCCAGGAGTTCTCCTCAGGCCCGTACCCCTTCCACTTTACAAAAAACTGGACTTGGTTACGTCTCTTCCTGCAATCCAGAATGGACTCAACCTCATATTCGGTTTCTCCGTCAATGATTACAGGTTCAGGGGGATCGACCCTCCGGTTGACAAAAGGATCAGAAACCGTGGGTTTGAGTAGGGCCACGTGAAAGACCGGGTGTATCCGGAATGACTCCGGTAACTTCAGTTCATAGGCCACATTATTAATCTTCCTTAGAACTGGGAAGGGACCCACAAATTTAGGGCCCAATTTCTTGGAAGGACATGCCAATTTTAAATTCAATGTAGACAGCCAGACCTGATCCCCGGGCTTGAGGTCAAGCTCCCCCCTTCTCTTCTTGTCAAACACCTCTTTGTTGTAGTTCTGAGTACTTGCCATAGTCTCCTGCAGAAGTTTATTATTTGACTCAAAGAAGTTTAGATTCTCCTGGACAGCTGGTACTGGGCGCTCCAGGATGTTACTGGACAGGAACAGAGGATGGAAACCATAATTTGCAAAAAACGGTGATTGCTTTGTGGCAGAATGGACAGAATTGTTATAAGCAAATTCAGCAAGAGGTAGAAGCGGAGCCCAATCGTCCTGGGAGAAAGAAGAAAAGCAGTGCAGATACTGCTCCAGCGTCTGATTTGTTCTTTTCGTCTAGCCATTTGTTTGGGGGTGATAGGCAGAGGAGAAAGAAAGGTAAATTTTCAAAGATCCACAAAGCGCCCTCCAAAACTTGGAAGTAAATTGCACCCCCCGATCTGAAGTAATATTTGCAGGAATGCCATGAAGCCTCACCACTTCCCTGATAAATGTCCTTGCAGTCTCAGCAGCAGTAGGTGTGCCCTTCATTGGTAAGAAATGAGCCAATATCCACCACTACAAAGATTGTAGTGTAGCCTTCAGAAGGTGGCAGCTCGACAATAAAATCCATGGAGATCATCCTAGTGGCGTCAACAGACCCCAAGCCTTACATTTGCTGCCCTTGTTTTGAATGCAAGTGGCACATGCTTCCACATAGTTCCTGCAATCTTTCCTTAACTGCGGCCACCAGAATGTGCGTTGAAGGAGTTCAGATGTCTTGTGCACACCGAAATGGCCGGCCAACATGTGGTCATGACAGGAACTAAGAACTGCTGCTCGCAACTCCTGGGGTACAAAGATCTTAACCAAAGAAGCTCATCTCCGGACTGTAGGGCTGAATCAGGTGGAGCAGAGGCGTCCCTAGAAGCTTGCTTGATCTGTGAGAGTAGATCCCCTTGGAGCAGCAGAAAGTTTCCTGAGGACAAGATGGTGTCTGGAGATGGAGATGCTTCAGGTCCGTTGTACATTCGTGACAGTGCGTCAGGCTTGGTGTTCTTTGATCCAGGGCGATAGGTTATGTGGAATGAAAATCTGGTAAAGAAAAGTGCCCACCTGGCCTGTCATGGTCTTAATCTCTTGGCAGTCTTTAAATATTCCAGATTCTTGTGATCTGTATAAACAAAAATTGGATGAGCTGCTCCCTCCAGGAGATATCGCCACTCCTCAAGCGCGGCTTTAATCGCCAACAATTCTCGATTGCCCACATCATAGTTTCTCTCTGCTTCGGATAATTTGTGAGAAAAGAAAGCGACTAGGTGCAAAAGAGCCCTAGGCCCCTGTCTCTGGGAAAGCACTGCACCAACCGCTATTTCCAAGGCGTCCACCTCCAAAATGTATGGTAATGTGGAATCAGGGTGCTTTAAGACTGAGGCTGAAACAAACAGATCCTTTAGCGTTGTGAAGCCCACCTGAGCTTCAGTAGACCAATGGAACTTAAGGCCCTGCTTGGTTAACTTTGTAATGGGAGAAATGATGGTTGAGAATCCTTTGATGAATTTCCTGTAGAAATTCGCAAATCCTACAAAACGTTGGATTCCCTTCTTGTTGGTGGGAGCGGGCCAGTCCAAAATAGCAGAGACCTTCTGAGGGTCCATCTTAATACCCTCTACAGAGATAACTAGACCAAGGAACTGGATACTTTCTTGTTCAAAGACACATTTCTCAGGTTTGGCATAGAGGCCATGTAGCCGAAGTCAGGTCAAGACATTTCTGACATGTTTACGATGCTCAGCTAAAGAAGAAGAAAAAATAAGGATATCATCTAAGTAGATAATAACAAACAGGTCAAGATAGTCTCTGAAGATGTTATTCACAAAGTGTTGAAATGTAGCAGGGGCATTGCACAGTCCAAAGGGCATGACTAAATATTCAAAGTGCCCAAACCGGGTACGGAAAGCCATCTTCCATTCGTCTCCTCTACGAATGCGGACAAGGTTGTAGGCACCACGAAGATCCAGCTTGGAGAACACTACTGCAGACCCTAGTCTTTGAAAAAGTTCTGGCACCGAGGGCAAAGGGTATCGGTTCTTAATTGTGATTTTATTAAGTGCTCAATAATCCACACAAGGGTGTAGAGAATGGTCTTTCTTCTCCACAAAGAAGATTCCTGCTCCTGCCGGGGACGTGGAGGGTCGGATGAACCCTTTCTCCAGATTGTCATCAATATAAGTCTTTAATGCCCCTAGTTCTAGTTCTGACAAAGGGAAAATCCTCCCAAAAGGAATCTCTGCCCCTGGAAGTTCAATTGGGCAATCGTATGGCCGGTGGGGAGGAAGGATCTCAGCCCCCTTTTGACTGAAAACGTCCAAGAAGCTGTGGTAGGCTTCAGGTACAATTCGGCAGGTTTCGGTGTCAGTTTCCATGCATAGTAGGGAAGAAGGGGCATCGGTGACTTCTGATAGACAGTGTTGCTGGCAGTAAGAGGATACAAACTCAATCTTCCCCGAGGTCCAATCAATTTGCGGATTATGTGCCTTTAGCCACGGCATGCCTAGTATGATGGGAAATAGAGGAGACTCAATGACATCTAGACAAAGTAGCTCTTGATGAGTGCCGGCAATGGTGGTATGCAGGGGTACAGTCTCCTGAGTTACTGGCCCTGATCTGAGGGTAGAGCCATCGGCCAAATATACTGAAAGTCCTTTCACTCTGGGCCGAAGGGGAATGTGATGTCTGGAAGCGAAGGACAAGTCTATGAAACCGCTGCAGGCCCCGGAATCAGTGATAGCGCTGGTTGGTAAATACCCTCCTGGGAGCTGTAAGAGAATCGGAACAGCCAGATGAGAAACATCATTCAGTACAGCAGGGGTAAGAGCAGGGGAAATAGAAAAGCACTTACGAAGCTTTGCCGGGCATGTCCGTACAAAATGTCCAGATTCCCCGCAGTACATGCACAGGTTACCTGCAGTGGCGGTTAATTGAGGATCCTCATATAGCAATGACATGGCCTGAAAGAAGTTGTTTAGGGTGTCAAGTGAAACATCCTTCTTCTCTAGAAGACGATGGGCCCAGGACTGGGGCTCACCTGACAACAGCTAGATCACAAACCCCACTTTAGTAGCCTCCAGGGAGAAAGTCCTTGGCTGAAGGGCAAAAAAGAGTTCACATGAATTACGAAAAGTCCAGAATTTACTCCGGTTGCCCGAAAATCTTTCAGGCGTGGGGACCCTGGGTTCAGGCGGCATCATCACCACTGAGGGCGCAGCAGGAGTCCCGGAAGCAGGGGGTGAGGATGCTACTAAAGCTTGGATTCAGCCTTCCAGTTGGGTATAGCCCTCTTGTAGGCTTTTTACTGCTTGGGTAAGTCCAACAAGATGGCGGCAGAGCTCGTCCATAGGAGAGGCTCCCTGCGTGGGCTCGGACATGGCTGTCCGGTACTGTCACGTACCTGGTGGCGGAGCCCAGAGTGCAGGGAGTGGCCTCTCGTGTGCCTCTGGCTCAAGAACCCCTGATAGAGGAAACAGGGACTCGAGAGCGCAGGGGGCCACAAGTGCCTGGCAGATGGCAGGTGTCTCTGTAGTTCAACTGGAGCACTGGAACAGCGGACTGTAAGAAGATGCACCTGATCACTGTCAGGAACACTGGAACCACTGGCTGTGAGGAGAAGCACTGTAGCAGGCAGGAACTCCGGAACAGCAGGCAGCAGGGAGGTGTTCTGTAATTCAGCTGGAGCACTGGAATAGCAGGCTGTAAGAAGGTGCACTGGAACTCTGGCAGGAACACTGGAACCACTGGCTGTGAAAAGAAGCACTGTAGCAGGCAGGAACTCCGGAACAGCAGGCAGCAGGGAGGTGTTCTGTAGTTCAGCTGGAGCACTGGAACAGCAGGCTGTAAGAAGGTGCACTGGAACTCTGGCAGGAACACTGGAACCACTGGCTGTGAGGAGAAGCACTGTAGCAGGCAGGAACTCCGGAACAGCAGGCAGCAGGGAGGTGTTCTGTAGTTCAGCTGGAGCACTGGAATAGCAGGCTGTAAGAAGGTGCACTGGAACTCTGGCAGGAACACTGGAACCACTGGCTGTGAAAAGAAGCACTGTAGCAGGCAGGAACTCCGGAACAGCAGGCAGCAGGGAGGTGTTCTGTAGTTCAGCTGGAGCACTGGAACAGCAGGCTGTAAGAAGGTGCACTGGAACTCTGGCAGGAACACTGGAACCACTGGCTGTGAGAAGAAGCACTGTAGCAGGCAGGAACTCCGGAACAGCAGGCAGCAGGGAGGTGCTCTGTAGTTTAGCTGGAGCACAAGCAGAATCAGACAGGCCGGGTCAACACTGGCGGGCAAGCAGGTACCAAACGGAGGCAGAAGAGTAGTCAGGATACAGTCCCGGTTGGCAACAGGCAGGTAGCGGATAACCGTAGGAAGAGGCAGAAGAATAGTCAAACGAGCCGGGGTCAGGGACTGGCAGCAAACAAGAGTAGTCAGGAGCAGGCCGGGTAAACAGGAAGCAGGTAGGCAGGTATTCAGGTAGCTTAGGGTCACAGGGAACGCTGTAGACCGGACAGCAAGAAAGCATGCTGACAGGCTCCTTTAAATAGGCCTAATGGCGCCAAACGCTGTCACACTGCACGTCTGCGCGCATCCGCGCGCATTCGTGCACGCCCGTGTACCGATAGTACGTGCCCGTTCGTACCATCATGCACCCGCGTACACCCGTTCGTACTATCGCGCACCCTCATGCGTCCGTTCACGCCAATGCGCCTCCGCATGCGTCCTCTGGCTCTATCAACAGTGGTTCTGTTAACTGATCTTCTGCTGACGGCTGTGCTAACAGGACGCCTTTAATGACAGCATCTGATCCAGTCCGCTAAAAACAGACGGATGAGGATTCCATACCCCATCCATCTAGCAGATTGGATCGGATGGCATCCGATGGAAATGGACAGGTGGTCCGATTCCATTCAACCAATAGTGAGCTGTGTCTGTGTCCACTCTGCATCAGTGGAGCAGACACGGACCTGTCATCCGCCTGCTCAGCGGGGATTAGAAGACTGACCGACAACTGAGCAGGAAGATCTGCTTTTTCAGAGTCCGCTCCATGTGAAAGGGGTCTTACCAAAAGTGACCGGTCCATTAGGGGCGCTGGGGCGCAGCTCCCCTGCTGGGAGCTGGAGTATGAGTTTGTACTGTATGAGTTTTTTTTTTCAAGCCACATGATTATAGCCTAATGCTCTAATTGGCTTGAAAAAGGTTGGGCTCAGGTGCAAAGCATTGCACCCCGAACCCACCCACTTGTGAGTTGTGACAATAGCGAATTAATATTACCTATTTTCTTCCGGCTTCTCCACAAATCAGGATGGATCTGGTTGGCTGGGAGGAGAAGCTGAGGTATCCGCAGAGGGGTAAGTGCGAGGGGGGGTGAGTGCGGGCGGACCTGGAGGGTCTTACTATGTTTGTGTTTTTTTTTTTTTTTTAACTGACTTTTTACAATTTTTTTTTTTACAGTTATTTCATTTTTTTTTTTTTTTGGGGGGGGGGGGTCTTGGTGAGATATCAGAGGTCTAAGCAGACCCCCATATCTCTTTTTTTTTGAGCCAGAGAAAGGGACTGAAGATAGTACCTTTCACTGTATCACTTTTCTTGAATGAATGAGAATCTGTATAGAGATTCCATTCATTCAGAAAATGACAGTGTGATATATTGTAACACTCGCGGTTACAATATATCAGCTGTCGGTGGGCACATAGCAGCGATCATTAGTGATCGCTGCATGTCCCCTGTCTTCTACTGGAGGATCATTGTAAACACATGTTTACTAAGCCCCCCAAGCCCAAACTTCACCCCCACCCGCACCACTACCCCCCCCCCCCCCGCCACCAAGATCCCCAGCCTGACAGATCATGGAGATCTGTGCAGGGAGAAGATGCAGGCGGAGGGAAGGGAAGGAGAGATGCCGCTCGGAGCGGCCATTGATCGGGGGTGTGGGGGCATTTGGGGGGGTGATCTAACTGATGGGGGGACACATCTGGACCCCCCCCAAGCCCCATTCAGCACCTGAAGCCGGTGGGTGTGGAAGAGGAGGGATGCCGGCTACTGATGATGGCTGCGGGGAGCAGGTTTGCAGGGGGGTAGGATCGGGTAGAGGGGGGGTAATCAATGCTGGGGGTGAAGAAGGGGGGTGAAAGGGATAGGAGAGGAGAGTGGGGGGCTTTTTAAATGGAAGGGTGCGTCAGGGGTGGAGAGGCAGGGGACAGGGAGGCAGCGCCATGGGTGGGGGGGCGGTCACATTAGGGGTTAATAACTGATCAGTGGGTTGTAATCCGCTGATCAGAGATATAGAATTGTTCAGCAGATTCTGCTGAACAATTCTGATATTAGCTTATGGTCATTCAAGTGACAATAAGCTTATAGGAGAGGGAGAAATGAGGTCCGTACTGACCTGGCCACCTGTATGCACTAAAGTATGCCCGTACAGCGTACGAAACCTGGCAGTGAAAGGGTTAATGAAAAAATGTCTAGCATCTTACATGATTCCCGCTCAAAATTTCTAAAAATATGGTCGCCCTGGTGGGACTACGCTCTCACCCTGCATCCAAACAGCCTGGGTCTCTCCTAACATCTGCCTTGCAACTCTCCCACTCTGCAGGACTTACCCTTCTCCCCCCCCCTCCATTTTTTTTTCTCTTTCCCCGTTCTTCTCCTCTTTAGTCTATCTCTTTCTCTCTCTTTGTTGCTGACATTGGGCTTGTGGTGGCCCTCTGTCTCCTGCTTTTAACGGAGGCCCTGGGCCCCCCTGCACTGCTAGGTATAAAACCAATTTTGCACCTTTTTACTGACTACCCACCCCGACCGGGGGCATTTTGTGGAACTGAACGCATTTTTTTCCTTGATACAAACTAGTGCACCTGCAACACAAACTCTCCTTGTAGGCCCTTGGGCCTGGGAGACATATGTGGACCTTCGGTTTGTTTCCCTAGGTCGCTCAGAGGACATTCATTACCTATAAAAGTTAATTGTTCATGTTCTCTCAGCCCATGCCTTTTTATTTTGTTTGATATGCTATACCCCTGCGTGGGTGAATGGTTGTCATGTTGTCATGTTTATTACAATAAAAATTATTGTACCAGAAAAATACAATCCAAATATTATCCCAACCCCTGCAAAGAGCAATATATCAACCCATGCAAATGAAATATAAAACTGAGAGAACAGTGGAAATGTGTGCATGCCTAAATAATAATGGATAAGGCTAAAACAAAAAAGAAATGGCAAAAAATGCTTCTAGTTTTTCTATTTTCTAGAGGCTAAAAGAGACCAACAATATACTAAGAGACTTCTATCATGCACTAAGAGACTACTAGAGACTACCAACAAGTAACAAGAGACTACTAGAGTACACCATTATGTACTCTAGGCCAGTAGAGTGGTACAAGAGACTTCTGTAGACCACCAACAAATAGAAAGAATCTACTTAAGAATATTGACATTATCAAAAAGAAATGGTAACCCCCAAATACAAAGTAGGACTTTAAAGGTAACTTTAGAAGCAGCTAGTAGACTTGCATATTGTTACATTTTATTTTATTACATCTTTTTAAAATACATAGCAACAGTACAAACATTAAAATAGTAATGAGAAATAAAACGGCTGAGTCTTTTGTTGCATCAAATTTCGCTCAATTTTGTCATCTCCTTTCCACAATACTCCTGATAAAAGGATGGAACTCTTCCTGAATCGCATCAAGATGAAGAGGAGATACTGTCACTATTGTATATATTTGTATATCTAAAGACTTAGCCGTTTCATTTCATTTTCCAGAAGGAAGAAGGTGAAGATGGAAGCGGCCTCCAGCGATGACATCGCTGGAATGCTTCCTTTTCAGGTGCTAGGGGGACATGGGGATGGAAACCACCATCTCCTTGGATTCAGTCCAAATATCCCAGACCTTGGAAAATTTATTAGAGCATCCTCTAGACTCATATGTATATTTATACAGTGGTACCATTTTATTAACTAAGGTCTTCCAGAAATCAGATGTAGGAGCCTGAGGGGATTTCCATTTAAGGAGAATAGACTTAGGAGCATAGAACAGTAACAGTCCCAACAGATTTCTCATTGCTCTGGACATGGCCAGTAAATGAACAAGACCCAGTATACAGATATCAATTGATAAAGGCACTGAAACTGTTGTGACGGAACAAATACACTTTTGCTGCATACACACGATCGGAAATGCCGCCAGCAAAACTCCGATGAGAGCTTTTTGTCGGAAATTGCAACCGTGTGTATGCTCCATTGGTCTTTTGCTGGCGGAATTCCAGCCAGCAAAAGATTGGGAGCATGTTCTCTATTTTGCGATCGGGAAAAGTTCCTATCCGAAAATGCGATCATCTGTATGCAATTCCGATGCGCAAAAAAATCATGCAAGCTCAGAATCAAGTACGAGACGGAAGCGCTCGGTATGGTAAAACTACCGTTCGTAATGGAAATGACACATTCATCACGTTTAATGCAGCGCATTCTGTTCTTCTTTAGAATGCTAGAAGAATGAAGTTGTTTTGCTGCTCATATTCACACAGCGTTCTCACAAACTGATTTTTTTTTATTATTTCTTATGATCTCCTCAATAATCTTTTTTGTTTCAAAGCCAGGGCTCCATAATAATGTTTATAATTTTGTTTTATAATCATTTTTATTTTATTTTTTTAATCAAGATCTCCTGTTGTTTTTTTGTTTTTTATTTTAAATTATTTTATAGTGATCTCCATATTTTTTTTATTTTGTATGTCATGTTTCCATAACAACATTATTATCTTGTATTTGTAAACCTCAAGGAGGTTGTTTGGTGCCCCTTGTTATTTAGACATTGTATTTTTGAAATGTACCTGCCTACTCACAAAAAAATGTTCCTATTTGAAGAAAAGGCAAGTATTTTCATATAAAAAAATCTCCATTTATTCTGGCTCATAATAACAAAATAAAGAGGAAGGCAACGCTGGAGAAACTGTTGGAATTTGTGAAGCCTTTGTACCCCAGGGCAGACATGAACTCTTTGTACATTAAAATTGGTAGCCTGAGAAGTCCATATAATAGGGAGCACAATCTGGTCCTGGACTCCCAGAGATCATGAACAGCAGCAGATGACATATGTCCCCAGGCTGTGGTACTACAACAGCCTGCGTCTTCTGTCAGACCAGACTGAAGCCAGGTCATCACTTTTTGTCTTCCTTGCAGCCTTCCCCCCACGCTGCCCTGCAGCCTTCCCTGTAGCCTTCCCTGCAGCCTTTCCTGCAGGCTGTGGCTCTGGAGGTGGACTTGTGGCAGGAGGAGGAGGAGGAGGATAGGCAAGCGCACATAAGATAACATCATCAGTCATTTGCCCCCTCAACCCCTTGTGAATGGCCTCAACAAAAAAATTTTCGCAGTTGAGGCGTCGACCCTCCTCCGTTTTGTGCAAATTTCAGGCCTTATAGTAGCCATAGGCCTCTCCAGCATCGAGGGGGGCTTTCAGGGCCTCATTAGCATCCTTAATGAGGACAAGTGCTGCCTCCTCCATGTTCCTCCCCTTCCTGGGCCTTTTGGGTGGAAGGCAGAGGGGAGGGACCTGGGATTGGGTGAGGCTGGGCCCGGCCACCTCCTGGCTGACACTAACCCCCACCTCCTGGCTGACACTTCCCCCCGCCTCCTCCTGTGTGCCACATTCCAGAGCCTCCCCCGGCTGAGGTCTTCCTGTGTATGAAAAAGGGACCTCGTTTTCGTTTTTGGTTCATCAATCACACACAATTTTCAGCTCGTGACTGTTGCAAATTGAATGTTAATAAATAGAAAAGACTATCATTCTGAGCCCAGCATTTTTCATTTTTGTCCCAATCATTTTTGGCCCCTACTGTCTATTGATATGTCAAACACTTTTTGTTAAATCATTGTTAGCAATAATAACATCTAGTTAACAACAATAATTTTCCCACAAAAAATATGTTTAAAAATACTATACCTGGCTCCAGCTGGGCTCCTCAATTTCATTCAGGATGGAAGGCCCAGGTTGGTCCTCGGAAGCCTCAGCTGGGGTTGAGGGAAGGGTTGAGGGAAGGCTGGATGGAAGGGAGGCCGGAAGAGTCGAAAGTGATTCCCTGGCTTCCATCTGGTCTTCCAGAAACCGCATCTTGTTGTAGTACCACAGACTGAGTACATACACATCCTCTGCTGCTGCTCCTGACCTTATGGACTTCTGGACCTTCTGAAGCTCCTTCCTATACGTGCTTCTCAAGCTACCAATTTTCCTCTCCACAAAGTCGAAGTCTGTATTGGGGACCTGCGTCTTCACTAATTCCAGCAGTTTCTCCAGCAATGCCTTCCTAGCTGGTTTATTTCTGTATAAGGGGTTTTTCACCTCCCACAAATTGCTCATATCCCTGTATTTATCAATGAACTGGCTCATGAATTCCGGGTCTTTAAATTGTTTAATTTTTTCTACAAGACCAAACAAAAGACAAAAACACCATATCACAATATCAGGCTAAACTCTCCTAATCTTATCCCAATATAGGCCTCAATCTAGAATCAGTATAGGCCACTCATGTCACAAGTTAAAATGTAACCTTCCTTTTTACGTTCGTCGCTTCCGTTCCTCCTTCTTCCACACACAGAACGTAGGTACGACACATGCGTGTTAGCTTTATATACATTGCGCATGTGTGAAACTCTGCACGCGTCGCCCACCCCTGACGTTCTTTCTAGAGTATTCCCCACCCCTTCTCTTTCAGCGCGCAGTGGGAGACGACATGGTGGAGACACAGCAGGTGCTTGATAATAGCAGTAATGAGGAGGAAAGCCCGGAGGAAGAAACGTCCCAATCCAGGAGGAGGAGATTTAAGGCCTCAAATATGGCCTTTGTAGAGATGGTGGAGATGGTCGACATATTGAAGAGGGCCGACTATGACAGGAAGTATGGACCGTACAACAACCCTAATTAGAGAAAGGCCAAGATCATGACTAAAGTTGTGAAGAGGCTGCACAGTAATTTTGAGGTACGGCGATCAAAGGAGCAACTGAGGAAATGCTGGTCAGACCTGAAACTGAGGGAGCAGGATCAGTATAGAAGAATCAAGAGAGTGCTTCTAAAAAGTAAGTAGTTGTGTGTTCCGATTATTATTATTACTTGCATGCTGCTCCATGTGCTTTTCTTTACTATTGGACAGTTTAAAATGGCGACTTTCATGTTCATGGGCACAGTAATCGGTCGTAGTAAACATTGTTCGTTTGCCAGCTAAATACGATGTTTTTGCCAGATACAGGGTTAACTACATTTGGTCCTGATAATTTGTATTAAAAGAAGTTTAGGACATTGTTGTCTAGATGTGTTTGAAACTAGAAGGAATTGCAAACTTGATTCAGTGTAATGTAAGGAGAGGACCTTCAGCAGCTGTTTACACATCTGGACTCAGGCGCACTAGTGTGGGACACAAGAACAAACTTTTTAGGGTGTCCCACACAGGTGCTCCCGTGGATACTTGGGGTGTCTCCATGTGTGAAACATGTCCAAAAAAGGTAAGTATTGCAGCTTGGTTAAGGGAATAAATCATGTCTTCAGCTTTGAACTGCCAAAACAGACAATTGTACCCCACTTCCACGCAATGTTTCATATTACTATTTCTGGTCTCAAATATCTGTGTGCTAAGTATACCTTTTGTTTCATTCTCATAGGGGAGAATAGACTTAGAACGTCTGAGGACTCCAGGAACCCCCCCCACCTCCAGAAGGGGACCAGGGAACACCACAAGCTGAGGATGTGGAGGAAGGAGAGGTGGTGGAAATTGTCACCACATCAGGTGAGTGTCTGACACCACAGATTCAGGTAATAGATGTATGCCTGCGTATTTATAATACATAGTGTGTATTTTTTCTTTTAAGTGATGTGCATGTTGTTGATGAACAAGCGCCTCATTTCACCAGTGACAGTGCCCAAAGGCTTATCCAGGACATCATGTATTGTAGTTAGGATTTAGACTTTACAAAGCAAAAAACAAATGAGATTGAACTACTGTAAAACTGAAGAACATGCTTGACAGGACATCATGTATTGTAGTCAGGATTTAGACTTTATAAAGCAAAAAACAAATGAGATTGAACTAAAACTGAAGAACATGATTGATGTACTAGGAAGAATATAAATACCCAAAAAATACCACAATTTTTTTTTTGTTTTTAACAATTTTTTATGCATTTTAAAAGCCAAATTTTGAAGATGCACACAATGTGTCAACATGTGCTATCTGCCATTAGGGGATATCAATGTATGCGTTTTGTGGCTGCAACCCCTTCCTCGCAAACTCAAGTAGGTGCAAGGAAGTGGTTGCACCCCCAAAACACGTCCATTGATCCCCCATGATGTGATGGGAGATAGCACACGTTGACATTAGGTATGGGATCAGGAGGAAAATCCCCAGTTTGACTCCCAATTTGTGTGCATCTTCAAAATTTGGCTTTTACAGGGGTGACATCACTTCATCTGATGAAGGCAATATCAACCCATTTTGGACACTATAATGTCTGATATTGCCTTCAGTTTTTCAATGTTGAACTTTGTAAGTTCATGAGTTGTGTATGTTATGTTTTGAAACATGCCTTTTTATGTACCCTAAAAAAAAATTCAAGGTAAAACTTTAAGAAACCCATATTTTTGGTTTTTTTTTTTTAAAAAAGTTTTACAATGCACAGGTGCATGTGCTTGGAGTAAAAGGTTTTATACTCAACAATGTGTGGCTTCTTCTTTCAATGATCAATACCAGTTTTTGTATTTAGTTTGTGTTTACAGTGACAATGGGTGTTATTTAATAATGGAATAACCACTTGGCATTACAAGTGCACTAGGGGAACCTAGGAGACAGCAAAAAGAAACACAAGCAGTAAATGAAAATCAAGATTTTATCTGATAAAATAGAAAATGTATTCCAAATTGGCCCCCCTACCCGTAGAATATTCAACATATTTTTCCTGCACTTCACGGGCGCTTTGGGGGGGCAAGCCAAGATGGCCCGCTTCCAGGGTCGTCAGTGTTTCATTAAGTCCGGCCTCAGGCCCAACTGAGGCAACATAACTTGGTTTATTTCTTTTTAAAAAGTTGTGCAGTATGCAGCAAGATAACACAATGTTATCTCGGTCCGGGCAAAGACTCCACCATCTGACATCCGGCCATTCCTCCCCACGTCCACATACAGAAACTCATATTTCGCCGACACCACCGCCATCACCGCCATCAACACAATACTATGAAACCCCTTATAGTTATAATAGTATGACCCTGAATGGGGTGGTGGTACGATGTGGACATGTTTCCCATCAATTGCCCCTCCACAGTTGGGAAAGTCCCAACGGTCAGCAAAGTGGGATGCCACAGTCTGCCATTCCTGTGGCATTGAAGGAAACTGTGGAGTCAAGCAAAAACATAAAAATTAGTCATTTTGTACATAAACATTGAAGCAGATTAGACAAAAAAATTCTTGGCCAACACCAGTATAACATTTTTTTGAAGTAGTATTTAAAGGCAAAAATATAAGGTCCACTTAGCAGATTCATCCCCCCCCCCCCCCTCTGATGGCCCATTGTAAAAATTTTAGGGGGAGGGGAGATGTTTTGGACCGGTAACCCTCTCCACTTCATTGAGAGATGAATGCATAAATAATGTGTGTTACTCTGGCCAGCCCCTCCTTACTTACGCTATTGGCAGCCCACTAGACAGGTAAGAAGTGTCATAATACAAAAATATGAATACACACTGTACAAATTGAAGCACAATTGTACATTCTGCAATTAACTAGCAAGATAATAGGAGAACCAAACTTTAAACAGTACCATTTGAAAGTATTCAGGCAGGCCCTTGCACTACATGCTTTGGTGAATTCATCCATAAATATGAACATAAAAGAGATAGATATAGTGTGTGTGGGTTTGGCAAAGTCAGCAGATAGAGGATTGGTATGGGTTGATTTAGCGGTTGGGGGGAGGGAGGGTTCCAAATGATTTTGGGACCCCAGAAAAAAGCCTCTGACACTCTGCCTGAATTTAAGGACACAAATAACATTTGTATACATTTTAGGGGGTGTTTAGGGTAAAGCACTACTATGGAGCTGACAAAATAAATTGTTAAGTGACTAGGCTAGGTGGATATGGGCCCAGGATAGCATGCTGGGGAGGTTATTGAAGGCAAATATGCAAGAAGGACAAAAAAGGAAGTTTAAAAACAGCCAGTATGCATGGGCACAAAGGGGACATCCACAGCATATTACAATCATGGTAATTAGGGAATGATGAAAGAAATACAATACATTAGCAAACATTAAATACATAGAAGGTATTGTTAAAGGAGAAAACTTACCCTAATATAGTCCTTCTGCAGGACCTGAATGATGGCAGAACAGGTCTCTGGAATAATGCTCCCCAGAGCCTGGGGGAAGATGCCTGTCGAGAACTTGAGGTCCTGCAGACTTCTCCCAGTTGCCAAGTACTGCAACGTGGCGACTAGCCTTTGTTCTGGAGTGATGGCTTGCCGCATGCAGGTGTCCTGCCTGTTAACATAAGGGGACAAAAAGCCAACAAACGGTGAAACATGGGGTCCGTCATCCAGGGATAATTCCTGAAATCATCAGGGTTATTCTCCTGGATCTCCCGCAACAAAGTCATGTGAGAGAACTGGTCACGCTGGAGCAACCAATTCTTCGATTATGAACTCCTCCCCACCCTGTTCATGGACTGGGCTTGGGTCAAAGTAAGAACCCCAACACCAAGCCCCCGCACAGCACGAACTCTACGACGAGGACGTACCCGCAACATGGCTTCAAAACGGTCGGCTGGTCAGAACGAACTAAACAGAAAGCACTGAAAAACAGCAAGGCCTGAAAGAACGAGCTGAAAATTAGAAACGAGCGGACAAGAACGCACTGGGAATCAAATACGGTACTATAAATAGCACGCACTGACAAACAAATGCGAACTGACTACACGCACTGAAGAACAGATACAAACCCACAAGCACAAACTGAAGAGCAGCAACAATCTGAAAAGCATGAGGCTGAAAAGCGCGAATCGTCTCTCACCAAACTTCTACTAACACAAGATAAACACGAGATTAACAGAAGGAGCCCAAAGGGTGGCGCACTTGGTGTTGAACTTCCCTTTTCTAGTCCCGTAGTACGTTGTGTACGTCACCGCGTTCTTGGAGGTCGGAATTTGGTGTGACCGTGTGTATGCAAGACAAGCTTGAACGCAATCCCGTCGGAAAAACCACTGAAGGCTTTTCCGACGAGAATTCCGATCGTGTGTATGCGGCATTAGAGACATCTGCCCAAAAGGGCCTAATGACTGGACATTCCCAAAAAACATGTATAAATGTGGCTTGGTCCTCTGGACAACTCCAACATTTCAATGGGTGTGAGGGTAAAATCCTGTGCAGTTTTTGGGGGGTAAAATATACCCTATGGAGTATTTTAAATTGGACCAATTGATCTCTGGTAGAGACCAATTGTATGCGATGCATACTACCACATTGTAGCTTTACCTTGTAGGTCTGAAAAAAAAAAAGGGGCACTCAGTGGTTTACAACCACTATAAAGTAGCACAGTGCTAAATAGCAAACAATATCCTGGTCATGAAGGGGGGTAAAACCTCCCGGTGCTGAGGTGGTTAATATTAAAATACTGTACATACAGGATGAGTAATCATAACAAAGACAAAAACACAGCAGGCATTGTTTACTAGCAAAAGTATTTATGTATTTGTTTAGCTAGCTACAACTTTTTTTTTGTAAATTCTTTTTTATTGGATTTCAAAAAGTATAGTTACAAAACAAAACAAAGCCAATTGGGCATACCCAGGCTTAAACAAACATAATATGACCTAACAAAACAACTTAACACAAAACACACTTGAAATGGTAACCAACGCCCTAGGGCAAATTAATTTGCTCCATTGAAGGCACCATAAATAACATACAAAGAGGATTGATCCTACAGCGCTCTGAAATGAGCCATAAACACTTCAACGGAAATACTACCAGAAGTGCTAGGGGGACATGGGGATGGAAGCCACCGTCTCCTTGGATTCAGTCCAAACATCCCAGACCTTGGAAAATGTATTAGAACATCCTCTAGACTCATATGTATATTTATACAGTGGTACCATTTTATTAACTAAGGTCTTCCAGAAATCAGATGTAGGCACCTGAGGGGATTTCCATTTAAGGAGAATAGACTTAGCAGCAAAGAACAGTAACAGTCCCAACAGAGTTCTCATTGCTCTGGACATGGCCAGTAAATGAACAAGACCCAGTATACAGATATCAATTGATAAAGGCACTGAAACTATTGTGACGGAACAAATACACTTAGAGACATCTGCCTAAAAGGGTCTAATAACTGGACATTCCCAAAAAACATGTAGGGGAAAATCCTGTGCAGTTTTTGGGGGGTAAATTATACCCCTATGGAGAATTTTAAATTGGACCAATCCATCTGTAGTAGAGACCAATTGTTGCATGGGGTAATCCCAAATGTCCTCCCAGTACTCGGAGTCTATCTCCAGAACCTCCCCGCGCCAGCACTCTAGAAGTTTATCAAGGCCCTCATGTTTATTAGGATGAAGAACGTTGTATATGGTAGATTTTGCCAGAGAATCATCTCTCAACGGAGACTTAATCCCCGAAACCGTAAAGAAAACAGGTTGAGTAGACAATTGCAAATGGAAAGCATGGCACAATTGAAGGTATCAGAACAGATATGAGTTAGGGAGAGAATATTGGGTTTTTAAGGAGTCAAAAGTATGAAGGGCACCTCCTGCACATATTTGATTAAGATTCTTGATTCCTTTGGAGGCCCATATTTGAGGGTCTGGAAAGATATAAAATTGATGAAGTGAGGGGTTCAACCAGAGAGGTTTATAAGGTGACCACTTATGAGATGATACAGGACATTGCAACTGCCAAGCCTTAAGAACAGCCTTCATCGACTGTGTCACAGAGAAAGGGGCCGAGGACCCTCTGTATAGTAAATTACGTAAGGCTTCATATGAACCCAGATGTGCTGCCTCCAATACTACTGCTGCATTAGTGTCATCTGCCACCAGCCAAGTGCATGTGTGAGCAATGCTGTGGTGTAATAAGCATATAAATCCAGACAAGCCAGTCCATGGCCTTTGCAAAATCACCAATTTGAATCTGTGTTGACGAGAACCCCAAAGGAATAATGTCAAGGCAGAATTAAATTTTTGGAAGTATGTCTTAGAAATCCATACTGGAGCATGCCGGAGAATGTACAGTATAGAGGGAAGCAGCTTCATTTTTATGAGATTGATCCTGCATATGAGGGAGAGAGGGAGATGTACCCATGCTGCCATACGTTGCTTCGTCATCTGCAGTAGTGGTAGAAGTTTTAAAGAAGAGTAGTCAATAGCCCTGGAGGATATCATCACTCCCAGATATTTAGCAGTGGATGTCCACCCTTAGGGGCAAATATGGGCAAATGGGGACTATTTGGGATTTTCAAACCAGTTTTATGAGAAAAGGAGGATATTAGGTTATCAGAATATAATGCCACTTTTTTGGTAATGGGGCCCACCTGAAAACCCTTCATAAGGGGAGCTTTGTGTATAACCTGGGCAATGGGTTTCATTTGTGCGAATAGTGTTGGGGACAACAGGGCACCCCTGTCTCTTGACCCTACCAATAGGAAGCGGATCCGACAATATTCCTCCCAATTTGATCTGGGCAGTAGTGGATTTATATAGTAATTGAAGCCTGGCCCAAAGCCCATCTAGCTAGCTACAACTTTTAGTCTGCATAGTTAGAACATGGCAAGCCAATAGTGCTTGAAGAGGCTAAAGTGATAAACACCAATTACACTGCAAACACATTTTGTTTAAAATATTTTGATTATATCATTCAACCCTGATCTTCCTGCTTGATATTTTAAATAACACAGAGTTCAGAGGTCACTAGTACATACCAAAGAGCACATGGGTCAGAAGTAGGTAATGCAGGGGCCAATAGTATGTAACACAGTGGAATGGCTGGAAGGAAGCAACACAGTGTGCAGGGGTCAGGAGTAACAAGAAGTTCAGGGCTCAGAAGTAATGCAGGTCAGTAGTATGTAAGGTACAGTGCGGGGTAGGTAACTCAGAGTACAGAATTTAATGGTATGTAAAGAAAATTACAGAGGTAAGTATTAATGAAGAGTATAAAAGTCAGTAGTATGCAATGGTAGAGAGTGATAGGTGTCCCAGGAGCCACACATCAAGTCAAAGCCTGCTGTGTGAATGGCAGTCTCAGCCTGGACCCCTGCCAGCCCACGCCCCCAGCACGTTTCACTCCACCCACCGGAGCTTACTCATGGGGATAATGGTAATGCAGTGTGTGGAAGTTAATAGAATGTATAGCACCGTGCAGAGGTTATGAGTAAGTAATGCAAAAGTCAGTAGTATGTCACACACTGGGGAGAATTTACTAAAACTGGAGCAGACAGAATCTGGAGCAGCTGTGCATGGCAACCAATCAGCTTCTATCTTCAGCTTGTTTATTTAAACTTTTATAATGAAAGACAGAAGCCTATTGAATGCAATGCACAGCTGCACCAGATTTTGGCTGTGCCAGCCTTAGTAAATTACCCTCACTGTGAAGAGGTTAGGAGCAGGTAACGCCAAGGTCAATAGTATCTAGGGATGGGCCGAACACCCCCCCTGTTCGGTTCACATCCAGAACATGCAAACAGGCAAAACATTTGTTCGAACACGCGAACACCGTTAAAGTCTATGGGACACGAACATGAAAACTCAAAAGTGCTAATTTTAAAGGTTAATATGCAAGTTATTGTCATAAAAAGTGTTTGGGGACCTGGGCCCTGCCCCAGGGGACATGTATCAATGCAGAAAAAGTTTTAAAAAGGGCCGTTTTTTCAGGGGCAGTGATTTTAATAATGCTTAAAGTGAAACAATAAAAGTGAAATATTCTTTTAAATTTTGTACCTGGGGGGTGTCTATAGTATGCCTGTAAAGTAGTGCATGTTTCCCGTGTTTATAACAGTCCGAGAGCAAAATGACATTTCTAAAAAAAAAAAAAAAGTCATTTAAAAGTGCTAGCGCTAGTGCTGGCTATTAATGAATTGTCGGTTCCGACAATACACATAAAAGTCATTGAAAGTCATTGAAAAATAAAAAATAAAAATGCGTGGGGGTCCCCCAAAATTCCATTACCAGGCCTTTCAGGTCTGGTATGGATATTAAGGGGAACTCCGCGCCAAAATTTAAAAAAAAATGGCATGGGGTTCCCCCCAAAAATCCATACTAGACCCTTTTCCAGTAATACAGAGTGCAGTATTATGTATCGCACAGTGTAGGGGTCTGATAGTCAGATCTGGGTGGGATTTAGGCACAGTGCCCTGCTCTGACTGAAGTGCATGTTAGTAGTGGAAGGAGAGATGGCAGCATTGTCTGGCGAAGCCAAACAGATTGCAGCTGTCACACAGATGAAGATAGTAAGCACACTTTGGTTGATTGTTGTGAAACCATGAGTGTGCAGATGTGTTCCCAGCCCCAGTGTCAGAGGAGGATGGCTGCTGTTACTACCTGTACAGTATGACCGTGTGGGAAATGACTGCGCTAAGACTTCAATGATAAAATAAGTGAAATGAATGAAAAAATGAATGAAAAAAAAATGAATGAAAAAAAAAGCTGCCAACACTCGAACATACAAGGTTCCAGGTAAGTAATAAAGTGACAGTGTAGCGCTAATGAAGAATGTGAAATTAATCCCAAAGTGAAAGCTCCAAATAAAAGTAATATAACAAAACTGGATGCAACCCTGATCGGTGTGTGTAACATAAAGTCCACAGAGGTGTAGAGTGGTGTATTATTCCCGTGGGGGTGACTTCAATCATAAGAAGGTGATGGGAGGCTTGTCTGTAGTCAATTTCAGTGATACTCCAGGGGTAAATAAATACTCTTACCAGCTACGGTGGATTCTAAATGTCATACGACAAAGGGGTCAGACAGGCTTGGGATCCTATGTAGTATGGATCAGATGCTGCTCAGGTCCTGGACACATAGGGGTGGAACCGGTTCGGAGTGATGTCCTCAGCTCTCGGTCCGTGGAATCATGAGGTACTCTCCAGCCAGATAGCCGTCTCCCAAACTATTCCCGCATGGGCTCCAAGGAATGGTCATGGTTTTTGCCCCAGTTGAAGACCCCTTAGTGTCGAAACACGTTGGGCTAGCATTCCTTGTATCCCACATTGCCTTCATTTTTCATCAGCCTTTTTTGTGATCACTTTTATTGCATCAGTGTCTGTCATTGACCTTTTATCATTAAAACCTTTCTGGTTTGACCTGCACCATTGGAGTCCTCCTCCTTCCTTTTCTTACATGACCATTCCTTGGAGCTCATGCGGGAATAGTTTGGGAGACAACTATCTGCCTGGAGAGTACCTCATGATTCCACGGACCGAGAGCTGAGGACATCACTGCGAACCGGTTCCACCCCTCTGTGTCCAGGACCTGAGCAGCATCTGATCCATACTACATAGGATCCCAAGCCTGTCTGAACCCTTTGTCGTATGACATTTGGAGTCCACCGTAGCTGGTAAGAGTATTTATTTACCCCTTCATTAGCGCTACACTGTCACTTTATTACTTACCTATACAGTATGCACTGGGAGCATGCACTGCACTGTATGAACATCAGTGAACATTCCATGAGGAGCATTGCTGTATTCTGTTGATACTCCATAAAGATCAGGAATCACACAGTAGGATGGTCAGGAGGAAGGGTGCTAGACCCACACAGAGTCCAGAGTAGTCTGGGAGGGGCACCACTTAAAACTGGTGGATTCGACCTTGCTTAGAGAGTAGAAAATATGAAGTGTGGATCATTGAAGGTGGACCCAGGTGGCAGAGGAAGTAGCAAGAATCAGTGTTGTTGCAATGAAATGGGAAAGATGGGAAGAGAGAAAGTGGGAGGTTCGGGCATCAAAGACTGGAGACTAATAGGGCGTACACACGGTCGGACTTTGTTCGGACATTCCGACAACAAAATCCTAGGATTTTTTCCGACGCATGCTGGCTCAAACTTGTCTTGCATACACACGGTCACACAAAGTTGTCGGAAAATCCGATCGTTCTGAACGCGGTGACGTAAAACACGTACGTCGGGACTATAAACGGGGCAGTGGCCAATAGCTTTCATCTCTTTATTATTCTGAGCATGCCTGGCACTTTGTCCGTCGGATTTGTGTACACACGATCGGAATTTCCGACAACGGATTTTGTTGTCGGAAAATTTTATCTCCTGCTCTCCAACTTTGTGTGTCGGAAAATCCGATGGAAAATGTCCGATGGAGCCCACACACGGTCGGAATTTCCGACAACACGCTCCGATCGGACATTTTCCATTGGAAAATCCGACCGTGTGTAGGGGGCATTTAGCTTGCTCTGAGAGTCCAATGACTGCTGGGAGTATATGGGCACCATTGTGGTGACTTTTTAAAGTCAGGTGTAAAGGTGACCACCCAGAAAATACTAAAAGCTATATAACTATTGTGGGATCCAATAGTACAGGGTTATAGTACAGTAAAAAAGCTATATTGTTTTGCCAAGCAAAAAAATATTAGCCAAATAATTTTGGATAAAATGAATGCATATTTATTTGAGACAGGAGAATCAGGTTGCTACAAAACATTGGCATGGTACAGTGCTGGCTATTACTATAAGATGTTAGAAGTATGAGCAATGAGACTGACCTTAAGATGAAGGATGGGTGGGTTATCTACTGCACTTCTTAAAGAGCAAATGAACGTTTCTTGATTCAAATGGAGAGATAAGGGGACCCCACCACTAGACATCACTGGGGAACAAAAGCTATTTCTCTGCCTCCGCTTGTAAGGGGCTGTCTGCTAGCTAATTAGTTACCTTTAGATTTTAAACTGCTTGATTGGTTAATGTAGCTAGTTGCATAGTATGTAGTTACCATACAATAGTATTACTATACAACTGCTTCCACTGTCCCTGATCCTATGTGGACCCAGTGCTTCAGATGTGGATATGGCTGTGTATGGTGCACCAGCCACGCCCCCTGACATGCTTCGCTTGGCCTACCGGGGCTTGGTCATGGCAAAACATGTCAGGGGGTGTGGCTGGAGCAGCGCTGACTATGCTCCTACACAGCTATATCCACATCTGAAGCACTGTCAACTTTGAGTGTGGTCTTACTCCACATATATGGCTTACTCCACATAGTGCCTGACACCTGCTCCTATTGTAGGAACACCTTTTATCCTCCAGCTTTGAGAGGTGCTTCAAGTCCACACATGATCACACTGTTCCTGTTCAATTATGAATGTCAGCTAAAGCACTTGTTTTTATACTTTCCCAAAACATGCAAGGAAAATTCTGGTAAATTAATTCAAACTGCCTACAACTGCAGGTGTAGTTCCAGCTAAGCTGCATTTTTTATATATTAATTTGCTATATTTAGCAGAATGTTCTGACCAAATATGACGATCGGACTGAACAGGATTAAGTAAAATGGCACTGGCCATTAAAGTTTTGGAAAGCTATGAGATTAACGCATCTTGAATTGTTCCGCTCTGATACAAAGTGTTGATTTTGGATTGAACTTCAGAGAGTACTAATCTTTGATGACGATGCATCTTGTGCATTTGATTTCAGATCAAGAAAACAGGCATTGACGTGTGATGCCTTCATTTTATTTAAGTGGACATTAACAAAGGTTAGAGGGGGTTAAATTTGTTAAATGGAAAGCCTGTGATTTAGAGGAGCCTATGACAGCTTTAAGAGGGGACCTAGTGACAGATGTGGGCGATATAGCCAAGAGAGCCTGAGTGATTTCTCACCACGCGCATGCCAGCCTGAGACTGCAGATAACTCCCCAAGTGCATCCCCGTCCCAAGAGACTGGAGAAATGAGAGGTGGAAGGATAAGGGCCCTGCTCCCATCCAGGAGAAGATTATTGAGCAATTGAAGCTCTTAAAAGTTGACAGCAGCAGACATCTCTGAAACACATCATACAAGGGTTCCCAACCCCATAGGATTTCATCATTTTATTTTAGCAGACTTTTGGGTGCTTGGAGGAGATAAGACATGTTATTTTTCCCAGCACCAAGAGTCTAATGTAATGACATTTGTTATTCAAGAGGGTTCTGAGAATGTGCTGTTATGTCTCTGTAGTCATGGCACATATTGTTATAAAGTGTTTGCCCCGCGACATAACCTGGGCTTACCATAGGAATTTGTGTTGGACGGGGTCAGATTTGTGAAAGAACAAAAGGCTGCTTTGCTTTATTGTCACTGTTTTTAGATAATAGATTATGCCAATGTTCTGCCATCCTTTTCCGATGATAGATCCAACACTAAAGTGGCACTTTGCAGTAAGAGTGATGATGATTTTATAAAATGAATGCCCCAATGAAAGTTCCCTTGTGGGTGTTGTCATTACAAACATCTGTAACCAAAATTGGTACAGCAGCAAATAGGAGACTTTTAAGTCCAGTACTCCCAAAATACAACAACCAAGGATAAAAAATAAAAAAAAGGTTTTATTTATAATTCAATGTAAATTAAAAACACTTATATAGGTCATAGCGCTCACTAGGGACCATTTTCTATATATATATATATATATATATATATATATATATATATATATATATATATATATATATATATATATATATATGTATATATATATATATATATATATATATATATATATATATATATTTATAATAGTGTTATCTGCAACCAACTCAGTGATAGTATTTCGCTCCAAATGCCAGTACACACCAATTATACAGAAGCTTGGGTCTGCGTGTTTCTTACTGAGTAGGCTTCTTCTTCAGGTGGTGTATGATTGGACTACTGGTATTTAGAACAAAATAAAATCATTGAGTTGGTTACAGATATATGATAGATGTATCCTTAAACATTTAAAAAGATGGCTCCTAGAGAGTACTTTGAACTGAACTATGTATGTAGATGGTTTTACTTTACATTTATGCATAAATAAGATTTTTTTGTAAATTAAATGTACTTTATCCATGGTTGTTGATTGTACTTTGTGACTGCTGGAATTAAAATTTCTGTATTTGTTGGTGTACTCATTTTGGATAGTAATGGATTAAAGTGCCATTCCCCTAAAAACTGAACTTTAATTGGAGAGTAAAATCATCTGTTTATTTTATATGTCTCAGGCTGGGTTCACACTGATGCGGTGCGAGGACCACAGCAATTCCTGTCCCGCACCACATCAGAATCGCAGGCAGTTTACACTGCACTCTGCGAACCGCTGTGGGTGTCAATATAAAGTTAATGACACCCCCAATTTGATTTGCAGAATGCAGTCTGAACTGTGGAATCGGATTGCATGGGTCTGGATTTTAGTGCAGACAAAGAAAAGGGTCCTGCACCATTTGTTGTGAATGCGATGCGATTTCAGCCATACAAACTGTATGGCTGAATTCGCACCACACAGACATTGCACGTGATGTGCTCAGGAATGCAGTGCGAATCACATGCAATGTCTGCAATCGTATCAATGTAAACCCAGCCTAAGGGACCTGGATATCTGAACCTTCTAAACCACACACCTGCTACAACAATTTTGGGAGGCTCCCAATCCCCCTGGAGCACAGAGAGCTAGGTGGCAAAATCCAAAACTTCCATTTGCAAAGAAAGAGTAAGGAAGAGGGAGCTTTTGATGTTGGTAGTATCCAAGACCTAAAAGGAACCAGGGGCTGACTTAAAGGGGGTTATTTACTAAAGGCAAATCCAAGTGCTGTAGATCTGAGGGGGACATGCCAGGAAAATAAAAAACAGCATTTTTATTAGCACATGATTGGATGATAAAATGAGCAGAGATTCCCCTCATTTCAGATCTTCCCCTCAGATCTACAGCGACTGCACTTCCAGGTGCACTTGCAGTGCACTTGTAGTGCAGAGTGGATTTGCCTTTAGTAAAGCAACCCCAAAGTGTCACTAAACTCACATCATAAAAAAAACTATCAATAAACGCTGTATTACATGCTGTTCATACTCACTTAGTCACTATGGGATTTACTTTCTCTATTCTGCAAAAAACCTGGTTGATCCTGCTGCTCTCTATCTCTACCTTTTGTTCATGTTCCCAATTAAGCTAGGGATTTTGCAGCAGTGGTGGCAACTCTGCACATGCTCAGTTTTCAGTCAATTTCTATGCTGAGCAATTCCTTCCTATCACATCTGAGCAGCCCATGTGAGTATAGAGTCACACATGTGGGTGTACACACAGTGGTACATGACAGCCCACTCCCTCCCTCCTCCTTCTTCATGCCCACTAACCAGCTAAGACAATGGGGGCGGGATATTACATGTAGTTTAAAATTATATTTGTATGTCAATTTAAAACGGTTCATTGATATTATGTATTTATTTATTTCTTTTTACTCTGTATTCCAAAAGCTGTTTTTTTAAACATGTGACCAGCAGCAGAGGACTAGAAGCTCCTTCTACCTATGTTTCCCTGCAGACAGGCTGGGAAAGATCTGTGTCATGTGACAGCTGTATATCGATTAGGAAAAAGGTACTTAGATGTTTTTTTGTTTTTTTTTAATTAAAATAATTACAGTTCCATCATCCCTGAACCGAAAGAGAGGGGACAATGATAATTAAACAGTGTTTGTTTAGATCACTTTAAGCCACCAGCCTTGACTTATAATTAAAGTACCACGTTTGAGTGGATTAGCCCTTTAAGTACAGATGTTACTTTATAAACCTGTTATTTAAGCCAGCAGTCCTGATGAAAGCTGTTTGTGGATGTTTTCAAAACTATAAACTAAAAAAGCCATTTTGAAAACTTCCACCTGTAAAAGCTGGCTGTAAGGCTTCAAAAATAATGCAAAAGAGCGAACAGGCAGTATAAGTTTTCATCAACTGTGTTTTCCTCAGATGTTTTAGCTTTGGAAAGGATTATTCACTAAGATGGTGGGGAAATGCATATTAAAATGTAGAAAAGATACATATTACATGATGTTATTTAATCCTAGTTGGTATAGAACCAGGAGCTAATATAAGTCTTATTGCTAAGGGTTAATTTTATGGAGCTTATTCTTTGCTTATTATTCTGAGGGATAGGTTTTAAAGATACATGTCATTGTGTGGAGTGGAGTCCCAATATGACATTTGTGTGGGTGCAGGTGCATGTGGGTGCGCATCTTTGAACTCACCATGAGTGTATTCGGGAACACGCACCTGAACCTACACAAATGTCATATTGGAACACAGTGGTTGTATCCATGCATCAGCTGTGTCCCAATAGACATCAGCAGGACTGCCTGCACTGGGATGCATGGAACACCTGCACATCCACATGTGGGTAAACACGGCCCTGAATGGGCGTACAGCATTGTACACAGGGCCTTTCGTCCTTCAGTCCTACTTTTAAAAAATTCAGCATTTTATTGTGAAGAGCATTTGGTGAAAAAATATTTTTTGCAAGAGCTTCTATCTAATACCTGTTCACTCCTAGTACTATACCTTCAGTCACTTTAAAGTCTAAGTTTATTCAAAAAAAGAAATCTGTGCCAAGGACATTAGTTACTATGAATCTGATATGTCCCTTGGAATGCTGACTTAATTGGAATATTTCTTCTCAAATCCCACCTTTGCTCTGCCACAATAAGCTTTCGGTGCAGGGGGGTTAATAGAGCTTTAGAGACTTGTCATATGCTCTTGTCAAGAATGCCAACTATGCCCTTTCTGCCTGCCTCCTCTATTCATAAAGTTGTACTATCTCTTCTATGAATGAAAAACAATCTATGAATGGAGGACAGGCAGATGAATAAAAGGGTCACCTCCTCTATTCATGGATGCCTTTTATTCTTAGAAGCTAAATATATATATTTTTTTCATTATGTCACCAAGGCTATTTTTGTGATTGATTTTTTAAAGCAATTTGTATGGAACTTAGCTAGAACGTGTATAATTATAAAATGCAAGGTAACACATTCCTAATAACAGTCCACTTTTACTAAATAAATAATCATTATAGAAAGTAATCAGCCATAATAGGCTTGCATGTACACAGAAGTCATTTTATTACTGTCAATTCATCATCTACTCAAAATATTGTAAATCAAGAATAGATTTAGTGGCAATTCATATATCTTGCATTCACAATAACATTCCAATTCTGTCTAAGCCATGATGCATTATGAGCTACATTTGCACCAATCCCACCATACCTCCTTTGATTTTCAGCCTGCTGGGAGTGTTACACTTTCCTCCCGTCTACAGCAACAAAAATAATTCTAAATGTGGGTACACTTATATTTTATTTTTGTGTTTTTTTGCACATGCATGCAGCACTTTACTCACTCCCAATTAGTTGTGGTGTATTTCTAGTTTCTTGGATTTGCCCTGAAAATCTTGGGCGGAAGGCACATTCTCCCTTCCCCCTCACCACACGGAACATTGACCAAAGAAAGCAAAGGAAAGAGTTGTTAAGGAGATCAGAAAGAAAATGATAGACCAGAATGTCAAAATGAAGGCTATATGACCATCTTTAAAGTGTAAGTAAATCCTCCTATCATTTTCAGCCAAGGAAGCTGCCATCTTTGCCTTTGTTGCATTTACAACTGCCATGATGCTTCACATGTGATCAGTTATGACACCAGCCATTGGATGCTTGACAGTTTGGTTGAGAGCACAACCAATGGGAGTGTTACATTTCCGGCACATGCTGGAAATGAAACGGTTTTATGGATAGGTTTACTTCCGCTTTAAGCAGATTGGTGTTCTGATGACTACAGTTGCAAAAAATATGAAGTGTAAGTTCCACCAGAGTGTAGTCAACTTCACTGAAGGTGGCCACAAGAGGAAAATAGACCCTAGATTGAACAGAAGCATAGTGCAGATAGCAGATAAAGAGCCAAGAAAAGCTTCCAAAGAGATACAAGCTGAACTTCAAGGACCAGGTCACGATCAGACAAAACTGAAGCTTTTTGGCAGGCAGAGACCTGAGACCTGCCTGACAGATCGAGTGCATATGACAAGTCTCTTAGCTCTATTAACTCACCCTACATCGGAAGCTTGGAAAATTGGAATGTACTACACCAAAATTTTTCTTTTTGTTGTTTTAGTTTATCTTCCCTTGTATGCAATGACAATTTGAGAAGGAGATGAGGTTGATGGAGTAAAGAGAGAACACACTAAAGCAGAGGAACCCTTGAAATTACTATATCTACAAATCACGATTCGTTGGTGTGATGGACTTTGGGAAGAATGCTCTTTATACTTTTGGTCATTGGGAAGAATTACCCCCTTACAGATAGCTAAAAAGATCAATGGGGTCAGTGGGAACTTATCTAAGAGGCAGAAATTGTTCATTGCTTAAGGAACCTCTAGCAAACTATGGAAGAAGCCTAGGGTTCCATGGAACCCTTGCCGAGAAACCCTGCACTAAAGATTGTATTAATCGGGGGCGTGGCCGGGATGGTGGACTGAGCAGACGTGCCTTCAGAGCTCTGCTGGAGACGAATCCGATATATTATCCTTATTGGGGGTAATTTGTACCTGAACCGCTCTGACAGAACCTGTATGCCTTCCAGAACAGCTGGAGGTCCGAAACGGGGCAAGAGGCTTCGGTTTCCCCCTAACGCTGAGACTGTAGCGACTCTGTCTCCGGAGCAGCGGCCTGCAACTACGCGCCTTGCCAATATGGCGTCGCAGACGGACCATGAGGAGGCAGCGGCCCCAGGAATACCAGAGGTTATGGCTGCGATCACCATGTGTCAAACTGCACTTACATCTAAGATAGAGGCGGTGCAGATGGATGTAGGACTAGTGCGGCAAGATCTGGATAAAATCCGTTCCAGAATAACGGAGGTGGAGCAGCGGGTGGGTGATACGGAGGATACTGTGGCTGGACACGAGGCTTCCATTAGAACACTACAGAGGCAGGTGAAGGCCTTGGAATATCGGGCGGAGGACGCCGAGAATAGGAGCAGGAGGAACAACCTCCGCATCGTGGGGCTCCCTGAGGGAGTTGAGGGACGCAACCCCACTGTATTTACAGAAGACCTCCTGCGATCGATCCTCCCTGCGGCGCACCTATCATCCCACTTTACGGTGGAAAGGGCTCACCATGTGCCGCCGAGGCCGGGGCCGGAAGGGGCCCCCCCGTACATTCATCCTGAGGCTGCTAAATTTCAGAGACAGGGATGAACTCCTGAGAGCGGCCCGAGCAGCAGGTGATATTCCCTACCGCAACGTGAAGCTAATGCTGTTCCCCGACTACACGATGGAGACACAGAGGCAGCGTCGGTCCTTCGATGCTGTGAAAGCGGCTCTGCGTGTCAAGGGGATCCGATACAGCATCTTGTTTCCAGCTAAACTGCGTGTAGTCGATGGAGAGACGGTAAGGATCTTCAGTAGTCCTAAGGAAGCTGGAGCATGGATCGAGACACTACCTCCCTAGATGTTCAACTTCTGCCCTGAAACACCCTTTTGCCTTGGTCAGTAATCCAGTTTTAAATTTCATTAGTTTTATTTTCACCTGTTTTGTACGGATGGGAGCGTAAATATGCAATTGGCACCGGATGGATCAGAACCGAGGCCTGGTCTGAACTACACGTTAAAATTTTAAGCCCAGGCTGCCCCGGATGAACTGCCACTCCTGAGTTTATCCTGTCCGGTGTCCACTCTTACACTGTGCCGGACAATGAAGCCTCAATGTTGGGGACCTACGCCCTATGGAGATTTAGTCGCGAATATCTTAAAGGTCGGATTTGTTTGTTAAACCCAGCATCACTCCTTAATTCCAGCAACTCACTATTAAGAAGGACATAGGGACCAAACACTCCCCTTGTCTGCTGAGCAAGTGTGTTGACCCTGCAACGTTCTTGTCGGGATCACGACCCCGATACCAAAGCTAACTGCTTGGAACTGTTGATATTGGTTTGGGCTCATGTGCCTCTTACTGTTTGAGGGTGCACGGGGAGGGGGGAAGGGAAATTGGATGGCAGTTGCTATCCCACAAATGGGTTATATGTTTAAGTTAAGGTTACAGTTGAACATGGTTGGTCTCTATGTTGTTGCCGTTCTGCTTGGTGGGGGGTCGTCTGGGGGTGCGCGGCAGCCATGCCTTCACAAGTTGGTGGACGCTGAGGAGCAAATGGCGGATGGAGGTTGCGCACCCCTGGTGGAGACCAACATGCCTAGATGCAGAGATATCCTCCTGTTATGGATGTGTAAACAATATGGCTAATTTTACAGTGATGTCATGGAATGTCAGGGGCCTCAATTCAGCAATAAAGAGGTCACTAGTACATAAATATATACGACAGCATAATCCCAACATTTGCATTTTGCAAGAGACCCACTTAATAGGCAATAAGATAATGGGCTTGAAAAGAGCCTGGGTTTCTGCACACTATCATGCCTCATACTCAAACTACGCCAGGGGTGTGAGTATTCTAATACATAGATCCCTTCCCTTTCAGCTAATGGCGGTCAAGACTGACCCTGGGGTTAGATATGTCTTATTGCATGCGTTGATTGCGGACTCCCCATATATAATTGTAGGTATGTACTTGCCCCCTCACTCAGATATAACCCTCCTTCACACTTTGATGCATACAATAATACAATATGATGTCAGTAAGGTGCTCATTGTGGGGGATTTCAACTTAGTCATGTCTAATGATAGAGATAGGCTTCGGCCTTCTTCCTCCACTAGCTCAGGCTTATCGCAGTGGGCATCCTCATTTCAGCTGACGGATCTCTGGCGTCACTTCCACCCCTCGGACGCTCAATTTACCTGTTTATCCACTACTTTTAGGACGCTGTCCCGGATTGACGTGGCTTTTGCCTCGGCTGACATACTGCGGGAGACGGTGTCCACGGAGATCCTCTCCCGCGGCATTTTGGATCATGCTCCGTTGCTGGTGGCGGTCCGGGCGGCACCACCTGGGGGTCCGAGGTTGTGGAGATAACCAAAATACTGGATTATGGACACGGAGATCCAGGAGGAAATGCCGGAGGCATTATGTAATTTCTGGTTATTCAATAAGGACTCCACTGGCCCACTTATAACTTGGGATGCCTTTAAGGCATGGGTGAGGGGGGGAGTATATTAAGAAAATCGCACATAGGAAAAGGGAGTCGGCGCAGTCTCTGAGGCAACTGGAGGAACAGGCTCGGGAACGGGAGCAACTATACGTAGACGCCCCGACCTCGGATAACTATATATCATGGCAGTACACTCTCAGAGAATTGTCGCTGCTGAGAGTTGACCTCACGAAGAAGTCTATGATGGCATGCGCCCAGAGGGTATTTGAGTATGGGGACAAAAACGGCAGGCTATTGGCCTGGTTGGCGAAAGGACAATATACACCGACTCATGTAGGTAGGATAAAAGATATAGACGGCACCATACTGACTACTCCAGCGACAATTAGTAACAGATTCTTTCAATTCTACCAAGAACTATATTCCACTAGAGTGAATTATGCGGCCCCTGACCTCTCTGACTACTTAGATAACATCCCTCTACCTGAACTTGACACAGACCAACGCAAAGCTCTAGAGGCAGATATAACTTTGGAAGAGATCCAGACGGCCATGGGTTGTATGCAGGCGGGGAAGGCTCCGGGTCCAGATGGCCTACCTATAGAGTTCTACTCGCAGAATCAGGAACTGTTGGCTCCCAGACTGGTCTCTCTCCTCTCTCAGTATCATACTATCGGTTCCCTACCTGGTTCCATGTATGAGGCGGTAGTGGTATTGGTGCCCAAACCCGGTAAGGACCCTGAGGAGTGCGCCTCATATAGGCCCATCTCTCTGATCAATGCAGATGCCAAGATATTGGCAAAAATTTTGGCTCTTAGGCTGGCAACGGTGATTGAAAGCTTAATCCATCTAGACCAGATGGGGTTCATGCCGGGGAAAGGCACCGATATCAATATACGTAGGCTTTTTCTAAATCTTGACACGGATCATGACAATGCAGGCACTAGAGTCATAGCTTCTCTGGACGCGGAAAAAGCCTTCGACTCCGTGGAATGGGGGTACCTAGAGGAGATAATGCAGCGATTTGGTTTTGGCCCCAAGTTTCTTCACTGGATAGGCTTACTATATAAATCCCCTAGGGCGAGGATCCGTATCAATGATGACCTATCGGACTATTTTCTTCTCCAGAGGGGTACTAGGCAAGGTTGCCCCCTGTCCCCCAGTTTATTTGCACTGCCTCTAGAGCCACTAGCTATTTCAATACGGAATTCACAAGATGTTAAGGGACTCAGGGTTGGCCCTCTGGAGGAGAAAATTTCTTTATATGCGGATGACGCATTACTGTACTTACAGGACGCAGAGACCTCTTTGCAAGCTGCATTGGGGATCTTTGACGAATTTGGGAGGTTTTCCGGGATTAAGATCAATTGGTCCAAATCGGTTCTTTTCCCATTGGACCCTCAAGCTAGGGCGAGGGCACCGTCAACTCCGTTAGTATGGGTGGAGGAGTTCAAATATTTGGGGATTGTGGTAACTAAGGATCTCCAGGCATTTCGTCGCCTCAATATACAACCCATAATAACAAGACTAAAAGAGCATTGCTCTAAATGGAAGGATCTACCTCTTAATCTATTAGGGCGCATTAACATATTAAAAATGCTATATCTACCTAGGTTCAATTATGT
Source organism: Aquarana catesbeiana (assembly GCF_042186555.1). NCBI lineage: Eukaryota > Metazoa > Chordata > Amphibia > Anura > Ranidae > Aquarana > Aquarana catesbeiana. The sequence continues at coordinate 586,605,390 of NC_133326.1, forward strand.
ATTTCGTAACTGCCCGATGTGGCTCCCTGGGTCACTCTTTAAAGATATAGATGTATGTATTGGATCATTTTTGTGGAAGGGATCCTCCCCCAGATTAGCTAGATCAAATCTACAGCTTCCGGTTCACTGCGGGGGTCTTGCACTGCCTAATCTACAGATCTACTATTGGGCTGCGGTACTAGTTACTGTGAGATGGTGGTTTGAACAATCTAGATCGAACGCGGCCACGTGTCTGGAAGCTGCTATTTTAGGATCCCTCAAGGAGCTAGGGAATGTAGTATATAGGGGCCCCTCAGCATACCCTTCACTCCCAGGCCCCACTAAAGTGACCCTCAAAGTATGGACAGTAGCCAGGAAGAGATTTATGTGCCCTCAGCGGTACTCCCCCTTCTCTCCATTATGGGGAAATCCTTCACTTCCTCATTTTAGGACAATACCAGACCCACAAGTATGGGCCCGTTTTGGGATTAAGGTCCTTCAAGATATTATCCAATCAGGGACACTGTTATCCTTTCCGGAGCTAGCAAAGAAAAACGGACTTCACGAGGGAATGTTATTTAGATACTATCAGTTAAGGCATGCAGCCAGGGCACAATTCACTTTTCCCATAAGCTTACAAACGGATCCCATTGAGGGAATTTTGGCACAGGAGACTCTGGAGAAGACCCTCTCCACCTTATATCTTGCCTTAATGGAAAGTGATTCCCCCAAGATGAATGCCCTGTGGGGAAAGTGGCAGGCTGATATCCCGGAACTGGATAGGGAGACTTGGGAGGAGTGCTTTGAGGATGGGTCTAGACTAGTAATTTCCTCCAGGGATAAACTGCTGCAAACTAAGTTTCTGCACCGGGTCTACTACACACCTCGGAGGCTGTGCCAGATCTACCCTAATAGGTCGCCGAACTGTCCCAGGTGTCGGTCCCCAGATAGTTCATATATACATATGTTCTGGACTTGTCCCCGCATTGTACAATTTTGGGAAACAATTTTTGAATGCATTAATACCCGCTTACAACTAACGCTACCAATGTTACCTGAGTTGGCGCTTTTGGGTATTCATGAGGATGATCAGAGACCGAAATATACGAAAACACTTATTTCATTGTTGTTGTTTTATGCCAAGAAAGAGGTCCTTAAGAAATGGGCGTCACCGTTTCCTCCTGGGGTAGAGGAGTGGGACTCCGCTGTCAATGCTATACTACCCCTTTATAAGATGACATACACTAGTAGGGGATGCCCAAAGAAGTTTGATCGGATATGGCTGCCATGGACTGAGCAATTCTAATATCAATGCCATGGGTCTGATTGGGTACCGCCCTTGGGGGGAAGGGGAATGTGGACCCCCCCAGATACAGAATAAGACCACGCTGGAAATGTGATAGTGCTGCCTGCGAGCATAACTATGGTTTCCGTGCTGTTTAAAATGCTGTTTCATGTATCCTACTTTTAAACAATAGATGGATATAAAGTGTGTTTAATATACTTTGTTGTACCTTAAGCTGATATTTCCATGAATGTAAACAAGAGCTTGATTTCTGTATAATCTTTGTTATATGATGACTTCTACAATAAAGACCAACCTTGTTGTTAAAAAAAAAAAAGATTGTATTAATCAAGCTTTATTCTGACCCATAAATGTGAAGGGTCATTTCATCTGCTGAGAGCACATAAGACCCTGTGGACAATATTAACCTCTGGGACATATTATTTGAGAGCTGGTCTTGATTCATATATTTTCTATTGGCCTGGATGGCATTGTGTTTCCAGCTGCTGGGGGCAATTTTTCCTGTACGCTGATAAAACTTTAAAAAAATAAAGAGTATGTTTAGTGTCCCTTTTTTTCATGAGTCCTGTGAGATAATGGTGAGTAATATGGTAAAGTAGTACTGTTATGGATCTGGACAGAGGCTGCTTCCTTTACAAGCCCAATTGCTGAATGAGCTGAATGTTTGGGTTGGCTGCACTGTTGGGTTGCCATGAAAAAGTATTCATACCTATTCAAAAAGTATTCATACCTCTTGAAATTTTCCACATTATGTCATGTTACAACCAAAAATGTAAATGTATTTTATTGGGGTTTTATGTGATAGACCAACAAAAATGGCACATAATTGTAAAGTGGAAGGAAAATGATAAATGGTTTTAAAAATTTTTTACAAATAAATCAATAGTCAATACTTTGTAGAACCACCTTTCGCTACAATTACAGCTGTAAGTCTTTTTGGGTATGTCTCTACCAGCTTTGCATCTAGAGAGTGACATTTTTGCCCATTCTTCTTTGCAAAGTAGCTCAAGCTTTGTCAGATTGGATGGAGAGCATCTGTGAACAGCAATTTTCAAGTCTTGCCACAGATTCTCAGTTGGATTTAGGTCTGCACTTTGGCTGGGCAATTCTAACACATGAATATGCTTTGATCTAAACCCTTCCATTGTAGCTCTGGCTGTATGTTTCGGGTCGTTATCCTGCTGGAAGGAGAACCTCCACCACAGTTTCAAGTCTTTTGCAGACTCTATAGCCTCGTACACACGATCAGATTGTTGACCAACAAAACCGTGGACTTTTGTCTGAAGGGTGTTGGGCCAAACTTGTCTTGCATACACACGGCACACAATTGTTGGCCAACAATCATGAACGTTGTGACATACTACATGGTTTTTCAGCTCTTTAGCGCCACCCTTTGGGCTCCTTCTGCTAATTTCATGTTAGTAGAAGTTTGGTCAGTGTTGATTCGCGCTTTTCATTTCACACTTTTCAGTTCGTTTCTGAACAGCCATGTCAACCAGACATATTGAGGGATCGGAGGAGATAATGTGTTATTTATTATTGACCTTATTTTTTTGGTTGAATTTGATTTGATTTGGTATATTTTCTATATTTTTGGATGCATAGAATGCACTTTTTGGTTAAGTTCTATTGGCAGATAGTATGTCTAATTTTATTTGTTTTCTTTTGTTAATGCACAATAAAAACATTTTGGAGAATAATACTTGGCTTTGTGTTTTACTTCAAATGACAGTTTGGGAGTAGGTAGTTACATTTAAAAAAACACAATGTAAAATTGACAAGGGACACCAAAATAGTTGTATCTTTGATCTTAAAAACTATGGGATAATGGTGTTGTGGTAACTTGCCCAAAAAAATATATATATTATTCTTGATATCACTAGAAAAAAAAAGCCTTTGAAAATTTGTTTGCAATAACTCCATCAGTATCACCAGCAAAGCAGCTTCATTATTATCCCAGAAGAAGAGAATGTGCGCTGCATTTTGAGATTTCATAATTTGCCACGTCACGAATGTAAATTCTTCATTACGAACGCTAGTTTACCTTGCTTCCGAGCATGCGTGTTTGTACTTTGGACTTTTGTCCTACGGACTTGTGTAGACACGCTCAAAAAATCTGACAACACACATTTGTCCGTGAAAAATTTGAAAACCTGCTAGCCAACATTTGTTGGAGGAAAGTCTGACAACAATTGTACGATGGAGCAAACACACGGTCGGATTTACTGCCAACAGCCTGTCATCAAACATTTCCCGTTGGAAAGTCCTATCGTGTGTACGCGGCTTAACAGGTTTTCTTCTAAGATTGTCTCCATCCATCTTCCCATCAACTCTGACCAGCTTCCCTGTCCCTGCTGAAGAAAAGCTTCCCCACAACATGATGCTGTCACCACTATGTTTCACGGTGAGGATGGTGTGTTCAGGGTGATGTGCAATGTTAGTTTCCTGCTACACATAGGGTTTTGCTTTTAGGCCAAAAAGTTCAATTTTGGTCTCATCTGACCAGAGCACCTTCTTCCACACATTTGCTGTGTCCCCCACATGTCTTCTTGCTGACTGCAAATGGGACTTCTTCTGGCTTTCTTTCAACAATGGCTTTCTTCTTGCCACTCTTCTATAAAGGCCAGATTTGTGGAGTTCATGACTAATAGTTGTCCTATGGACAGATTCTCCCAGCTGAGCTGTGGATCTCTGCAGCTCCTCCAGAGTTACCACGGGTCTTGGCTGCTTTTCTGATTAATGCTATCCTTGCCCAGCCTGCCAGTTTAGGTAGACAGCCATGTCTTTGTAGGAGTTGTGCTATACTCTTTCAATTTTCGGATGATGGATTTAACTGTGCTCCGTGAGATGTTCAAAGCTTGGGATGTTTTTTTATAACCTAACCCTGCTTTAAACTTCTCCACAACTTTATCCCTGAGAACTGTCTGCTGTGTTCCTTGGCCTTCATGATGCTGTGTGTTCACTAAGGTTATCTAACAAACCTCTAAGGGCTTCACAGAACAGCTATATTTATACTGAGATTAAATTACACACAGGTGGACTCTATTCACTAATTAGATGACTTCTGAAGGCAATTGGTTCCACTAGATTTTAGTTAGGGGTATCAGAATAAAGGGAGCTGAATACAAATGCACACCACACTTTTCAGATATTTATTTGTAAAAAAAAAATGAAAACCATTTATCAGTTTCCTTCCACTTCACAATTATGTGCCACTTTGTGTTGGTCTATCACATAAAATCCCAATAAAATACATTTATGTTTTGGTTGTAACATGACAAAATGTGAAAAGGGGGTATGAATACTTTTTCAAGGCACTGTATACACTATATTACCAAAAGTATTGGGACGCCTGCCTTTACACACACACACACACACATGAACTTTAATGGCATCCCAGTCTTAGTCCGTAGGGTACAGTATTGAGTTGGCCCACCCTTTGCAGCTATAACAGCTTCAACTCTTCTGGGAAGGCTGTCCACAAGGTTTAGGAGGGTGTCAATGGGAATGTTTGACCATTCTTCCAGACGCGCATTTGTAGGTCAGGCACTGATGTTGAACAATAAGGCCTGGCTCGCAATCTCCACTCTAATTCATCACAAAGGTGTTCTATTGGTTTAATGTCAGAACTCTGTGCAGGCCAGTCAAGTTCCTCCACCCCAAACTTGCTCATCCATGTCTTTATGGACCTTGCTTTGCACTGGTGCGCAGTCATGTTGGAACAGGAAGGGGCCATCCTCAAACTGTTCCCACAAAGCTGGGAGCATGAAATTGTCCAAAATGTCTTGGTATGCTGACGTCTTAAGAGTTCCCCAAGGCCAACCCCTGAAAAACAGCCCCACACCATAATCCCCCCTCCACCAAATGATTTGGTCCTGACCTCAACCTCAACCCAATTTGGTCGTGACCTCAACCTGATAGAAGACCTTTGGGGTGAATTAGAGCGAAGACTGCGAGCCAGGCCTTCTGGAAGAATGGTCAAAGATTCCCATAGACACACTCCTAAACCTTGTGGACAGCCTTCCCAGAAGAGTTGAAGCTGTTATAGCTGCAAAAGGTGGGCCAACTCAATATTGAACCCTACGGACTAATGCCCCGTACACATGGTCGGATTTTCCGATGGAAAATGTCTGATCGGAGCGTGTTGTCGGACATTCCGACCGTGTGTGGGCTCCATCGGACTTTTTCCATCGAATTTTCTGACACACAAAGTTTGAGAGCGGGCTATAAAATTTTCCGACAACAAAATCCGATCGCGTCAATTCCGACCGTGTGTGGCCAGTTCCGAGGCACAAAGTGCCACGCATGCTCAGAAGAAATTCCGAGACGGAACAGCTCGGTCTGGTAAAATTAGCGTTCAGAATGGATACAGCACTTTCGTCACGCTGCAATGTTTTCAATAGTTTAATACAGCGCACTCTCTTCTTCTTTATAATGTGAGAAGAATGAAGTAGTTTTGCTGCTCATATTCACACAGACTTCTCACAAACTTCTTTCTTTATTATTTATTATGATTCCCTCAATATATTTAGATTTGTCACATCTGACCAAATTTGTTTTTTTTTTGTTTTGAAATTTTTTTTTTGTCAAGGCTGTTTTTGTATTTTTTTGGTGTTTGTATTTTTTTCAAGGCTGTTTTTTTATTTGTGTTTTTTTATGTTTTACTCCATAATATTTTTGTGTGTGTTTTGTGTGTGAACACAACACCATTGATATCTTCTTTTATTTAATCTCAAGGAGGTTGCTTGGTGTTGGTGTCTCTTGTTAATTTCACATTGTATTTTTGAAATGTACCTGCCTCCTCACAAACAAACTGTCCTTTTTGAAGGAAAACACACATAGGCGAGTATAATTGAAACAAAACTTAATTTATTAAGGGCTCAGAACCAAACAAAGAGGGAGGCAACGCTGGAGAAACAGCAGAAATTGGCGAAGCCTTTGGCCCCCAGGGCAGACATCAATTATTTTACTGCAAAATTGGTGGCCTGAGGAGTCCATATCAAAGGGAGTGCAGTCTGGTCCAGAAGTCACAGAGATCCAGAAAGCAGCAGATGACATCTGTGTCCCCAGGCTGTGGTCATACAAGAGACTGCAGCTTTTGTCAGACCAGACTGAACCCAGGTCATCACTCTCTGGTCTTCCTTCCACGCTGTGTCTGTGGTGGTGGATTTGTGGCAGCAAGAGGAGGAGGAGGGGGATGGGGATGGGCCAACTCACTCAGGTGGGTATTGGGTGTGATTTCGCCACTCACCCCCTTACTTAGGACTTTATACAGAAGGTCCTCACACAGCTTGCGTTGACCCTCCTGCATGCCCTTCAGTTTGGTGGCAGCCATGCAGGCAAAGGCCTCTTCGGGAGTGGGTAAAGCTCTGAGGGACACAGAAGCCTCCTGAATGAGCCTGAGTGCTGAATCCTGCATGTGAGTCCCCTTCCTCGGTCTTTTGTATGGAAGGCGGAGGGGAGGAACCTGCGATTCTGTCAGGCTGCGACTGGGCCTGGCCTTCTCCTGGCTGCCACTTAGCCCCGCCTCCTCCTGGCTGCCACTAATCCCCGCCTCCTCCTGGCTGCCACATTCCACAGCCTCCTCCTGTGTACCACATTCCAGAGCCTCATCCTGGCTAAGGTCTTCCTGTGTATGAAAAAGGGACAACATTTTAGTTTTTTATTCATCAATCACACACAATTTTAATATCATGACTGTTGCAAATTGAATGTTAACAAATATAACAGACTATCATTCTGAGCTCAGCATTTTTCTTTCTTGTCCGAATTTTTGGTGCCCACTACTGTCTATTGATATGTAAAACACTTTATTATATCAGCAATTAGTTATCAATAATAACATCTAGTAAACATAATTTATTTATTGACCAGAAATCTGTAGAACAATGCTATACCTGACTTCATCTGGGCTCCTCCACTTCTTCCTGGCTGGAAGTCCCAGGTTGGACATCGGAAGCCTCAGCTGGGGTGGAAGATAGGGTGGAAGGAAGAGTGGAAGGAAGGGTTGAGAGGGATTCCCTGACTCCAGTCTGGTCTGACAGAAATCGCAGTCTCTCATCGTACCACAGCCTGGGGACATAAACGTCATCTGCTGCAGCTCTGGATCTCTGGGAATCTGTGACCTTCTTGCGCTCCCTAAGATAAGTGCTCCTCAGGCCACCAATTTTGTTTTTTAAATGGGGGATGGTTGCCGTGGGGACCACCGGCTTCACCAACTCCAGCAGTTTCTCCAGCGCTGTCTGCCTCTTTTGTTTATTATTGTAATGTGGATGTTTCACCTGCCACAGACAGGGCAGCTCCCTGTATTTGTCTATGAACAGGGGGAGGAAGTTGTGGTCATTGAAGCCATCCATTTTCTCTGCAAGACACAACACAAGACAAACCCTAATGTCAGGCAAAACTCTCCTAATATAGTTACAAAATAGGCCTCAATTTAGAAGCAGTATAGGCCCAAGTTTAGATCTTACCTTCGTTTTCACGATCGGCGCCTCCGATACGCCTTCCTCCGCTCACAGATCGTACGTACTACGCACGCATGTTACGCTTTATATACACTGCGCATGCGTGTAACTCCGCCCGCCCCTGACGGTCTATTCTATTCCCCACCCCTTCTCATTCGGCGCAGTGGGGAAGAGCACATGACGGAGACACAACAGGTGCGTGCTAATTACAGCAACGAGGAGGAGGAAAGCCCAGAGCCTGAAATGTCTGGATCCAGAAGGAGACGATTTAAGGCATCAAATATGTCCTTTGGGGAGATGTTGGAGATGGTCGATATCCTGAAGAGGGCCGACTATGATGGGAAATATGGACCTTACCTCAACAACAATGTCCGAAAGGCCAAGATAATGGCGAAAGTGGTCAAGAGTCTGCACCGGAATTTCGGGGTACGACGATTGAAAGATCAGCTCAGGAAGCGGTGGTCGGACCTCAAATTAAGAGAGCACGAGCAGTACAGAAATATCCGGAGAGTGCTGCAAAAAAGTAAGTAGTTGTCCTGTGTTCCTTTTCTTTTTATGTGTATTACGTTCATGCTGCTCCATGTGCTTTTCTTAACTGCTATCCAGTTTAAAATGTCAACTTTCATGTTCATGGGCACATTATACGTTCGTATCAAACATTGTTCGTTCGGCCTAGAAAACACCATTGTTTTTGCCATATGCATTTCCCCACATTTTTTACGGCCTACTTGTCTGAAACTAATTTGGTTGTGTAGATGGGTTTGTTACTAGAATTAAATGCCAACTAGATTCTGTGGAAGGAGAGGACACTCAGCAGCAGTTTTCACATCTGGATGCTAGAGCACTAGTGTGGGACACAAGAACACCCTTTTTATTAGGGGGCCCCACACAGGTGCTCCAGTGTATACTATAGGGGTGTCTCCATCTGTGAAGCTTGTACAAGACAGGTAAAGTATTCAGGCTTGACAAAGGACAAGACAAATGCAACATCTTTGAACTTTGCCAAAACAGACAATTGTACCCCACTTCCAAGCAAATATTCCTATTTCTGCCATCAAATATCTGTGTGCTAAGTATACCTATTTTTTTGCACATAGGGGATAAAAGACTCAGAGGACACCCCTCATCCGAGGAGACCACAGATCCCACACCTCTGGAAGAAGGGGAAATCCACCGAAGACCAGCAGAGCAGGAGGAGGAAGACGTGGTGGAAATTGGCACCACAACAGGTGAGTGTCTGCGACCACAGGCTCAGGTAAGAGATGGATGCCGCCATATTTATAATACATGGTGTGTTTTTGTTTCTATCTTTTTAGTTGATCGTGATGTTGTGGATCCAGATCCATTCACCTCGGAAAGTGCCCAGATCCTGATTGGGGAGATCATGGGGTGTAATAGGGACTTGGAAAACATCCTGAAAAACATCAATGATGTTCATCAAAAAATGAAGAACATCATTGATGTTTTAGGAAGAGTTTAAAACCCCTCGAAATGCCTTGGGTTTTTGTTGTGGTCAAACTAATTTTCATTTTTGTGTAAATTTTTTGCAAAGCCAAATTTGGAAGAGGCACACAGTGTGTCAACATGTGCTATCTGCCATCACCAGAGATCAATGGATGCGTTTTGGGGGTGCAACCCCTTCCTCAATAATAAAGTAGCTGTGAGGAAGGGGTTGCACCCCCAAAACACGTCCCTTGATCCCCCGTGATGGCAGCTAGCACATGTTGGCATTAGGAAATTTGTGTGCATCTTCCAAATTTGTCTTTTCCTGGGGTGACTTCACCCCATCTGAACGCAATATCAAACACAGTTTGTAAATACTCATGTCTGATATTGCCTTCAAGTTCTACCAAATGAAAGTTCAAAATTTGTGTCTCTTGTTGGTTTTAAACATACCTGTTTTATCTTAAATGGACATTTCAACTTTTTCTAATGTGACCCCAAAAATTGTTATACAACAAACATGTGCTGGTTGTGCTGGTATTAAAAAGATTGTTAATCAAGATTGTGTGGATTATTGTCTCAACGCTACAACACTTTTGTGGTGCTCGAATTGGTGTTTGCTGGAAAATCCACTTTGCACTACAAATGCAGTTTCAAGTGCACTTGTAGTGCAAAGTGTCTTTGCCTTTAGTAAATAACACCCAACAGTGCTTTGTAAGGTTACACAATCACGCCATTTTCAGGACTCACCACATTTTTGTCAGGGTCAGCTAAAACAAACACAAGCAGTAAATGTCACCAAAAATTTGAGTCTTTTTTTTTTTTTTTTTTTTATTTGAAAAAGGTTTTAGACATTGTCTGGCATATTGATAGCCCCCCTACCCGCAAAGAATTCAAGGTATCTTAGCCGGACATCACGGGCACTCAGGGAGGGCAAGCCAGGACGCACTTTCAAGCGCCGTTAGGGTTGGTTCATTTGTAATTGCAGCCTCAGGCCCAACTGAGCCAGCATAGTTGGCAGAATGTTTCCGTAAAAAGTTGTGTAGAACATAGCACGCCAGGATAATATAATTCAGTTTATACTCTGCCATATGTATGGGTGTAAGAAATAGGCGGAACCGGCTGGCCATGATTCCAATCTAATTAAAAAACCTCTGGTCCAGGGTGAGGGTCCTCATCGGGAATGGCCGCATAAGATGGTCCCCCAGCGCAAAGGCTTCATCCGCAATGAAGATGAATGGGAGTCCTTCCACATTGTCTTCTGGAGGTGGCAAGTCCAAGCTGCCATTCTGGAGACGCCTGTAGAACTCCGTCTGGGCAATGACTCCACCATCGGACATCCGGCCATTCTTCCCCACGTCCACATACAGAAATTCATAAGTAGCCGACACCACCGCCAACATCACAATACTATTGAACCCCTTATAATTATAATAGTACAACCCCGAGTTGGGTGGTGGGACGATGTGGACATGTTTCCCATCAATTGCCCCTCCACAGTTAGGAAAGTCCCACCGCTGGGCAAAGTGGGAGGCCACAGTCTGCCATTCCTGTGGCGTGGAAGGAAACTGTGGAGTAAAATAAAAAAAAATAATTAGTCTTTGTGCACATAAACAGGGAAAGCAGATTAGACACAAACATTGTTGGCCAACCTCAAGATACCATTTATTAGAGGTAATTTTTAAACACTAAAGTATAAGGTACACCTATCAGATCCCCCCCCCCCCCATGGGCCATTTCTAACATTATGGGGGGGGACTCTTAGACAGGTAACCCTCTCCACTTCATTGAGAGATGAATGCCTAAATAATGGGTATTACTTTGAACAGCCCCTCCTTAGTTACACTATTGGCAGCCCACTGGACAGGTAAGAAGTGTCATAAAACAAAGATATAAATACACACTGTACACATTTGAGCACATTTGGACATTCTGCTATTACCTATCAAGATAATAATAGGATACAAAAACTTTAAACATTACCATTTGAAAGTATACAGGCAGGCCCTTGCACTACATGCTTTGGGGAATTCATCCATAAATCTGGCCACAAAAGAGGTGGGTATAGTGTGTATGGGTTTGGCAAAGTCAGCAGATAGATGATTGAGGATAGATAGAGAATTGTTATCAGCTAACTTAGCAGTTGGGGGGAGGGAGGGTTCCAAATGATTTGGGAACCCTAAAAAAAAAGCCTCTGGCACTCTGCCTGAATTTAAAGCACAAATCACATTTCAAAACATTTTTGGGGTGTTTGGGGTAAAGCACTACTATGGAGCTGACAAAATACATTGTTAAGTGACTACATGAGGTGAATATAGGGCCAGGAGAGCATGCCGGCAAAGGCATATGACAGAACTGGTCACGCTGAAGCAACCAATTCTTGGTCCATTAACTCCTCCCCACCCTGTTCATGGACTGGACTTGTGTCAAGGTCAGGACCCCAACACCAAGCCCCCGCACAGCACGAACTCTACGAGGAGTACATATATGCAACATGGCTAGAACACGGTCGGCTGCTCAGAACGAAGTAACAGAACGCACTGAAGGCAGCAAGGCCTGTGAAGAGCGACCTGAAAACAGTAACGAACGAACAAGAACAGAATGACAAGAGTCACGCGTCACTTGCTGCACGCACTGAAGAGCAGATACAAACCCACAAGCACAAACTGAACAGCAGAAAACGATCTGAAAACCACGAGTCTGAAAAAGCACGAATCGTCTCTCACCAAACTTTTACTAACACGAGATTAAAAGCAAAGAGGAGGTGCTGCTGATTTGCCGGCTGTGCAAGGATTTTCCTTTCCCCCCCATTTGAAGTTGTGGACACCCGATGATCCATCTTGCCAGCCCTGGCGGCTCATTAAGCTTTCTGAGACTTGTAAGACGTATGTCTTTTCAAGTCCCCTGCTTCCGGTAAGCCTCCTCAGATACTCTGGTGATGGTCCTGTCTTATATTTAGACGTCTCATTTCATTTTGGTGCTCTACCTTTTCATCTACCAGAAGCTTTCCATCGTTGTTTTCACCAGTTGACCCTCAGAGACCTTTCGGTGGTGGTTTTTGATTTTTATCAGGAACACATTTTCTAATATTTATGGACTCTTTTGGTTGAACTTTTATCTATATATAATTTGTTCTTGTTCACCATTAATCACTGTTTTGTTGTAATTATTATTATTTACATGTCATTTTATAACATATAGTGCACTTTTGATTGTATTGAGTCACTTTTATTTAATTTTGAAGTATTTTCTGTCTATTTGCTGGCCATTAACAGATGGCTCGAGCCTAACCCACTGTTTTTATACCCTTTACCATTTACACACACAGCACTACACTATATATATTTTTTGTTAATTTACTTCTACCTGTGTCTTAGAGGTGTGTTAGCTGCTTATTGTGTAACCATCTTTATAACACCTTCGGAGCAGCGCTGTACTTATTCCCTATCGATTCCAATACTAACACGAGATTAGCAAAAGGAGCCCAAAGGGTGCTGCGCTTGGTTCTGAACTGGCCTTTTCTAGTCTCATCGTACGTGGTGTACGTCACCGCGTTCTTGGCGAAAGGAAATTCTGACAACTTTGTGCGTCCGTGTGTACGCAAAACAAGTTTGAGCCGACATCCGTCGGAAAAAATCCATGGATTTTGTTGTCGGAATGTCCGATCAATGTCCAATCGTGTGTACGGAGCATAAGACTGGGATACCATTAAAGTCCATGTTCGTGTAAAGGCAGGCGTCCCAATACCTTTGACAAAATAGTGTGTGCGTGTCTATATACAGTATACTGTATATATATTTAGGAGTCGCTCCGAGAGACACCTTTTTTAATTTGTTTTAAATTAAAATTAATGCTGACTTGGACTTATTGTTGTTTCACTTTTCTCTTCAATGTCTATCTATTCATCTCACATTATTTGTTCCTGGGAGTATTTCTAAATATACCACCAGCTAATAAGGTAACTAGATAAGCTATCTATAAGGCAACCCAAGTGTGATAAACATAAGAATATCATTGCAAGGCTATACTGTATTAACACTATGCCCATGCTTTCAATTAGCTGAAGTAATATAGGACTGATTTGTCGGGAGTTGAATAGGATTTGTTTATGTGGACTGCTTTCCTTTCACCCTAATTTCTAAGGAATTTCATTTGCCAGGTTTAGGGTCGATTACTTCTTGTGAGTTGTAGTAATGTGCTTAGTTTGGTGTGGTGTGGTACTTTGCAGTGCCATTCATTTTGATTAGCACACCACTACACATATCGTGCATTGTGGTGCACTGCCTCAGAAAAAAAGGGTCATGTTCAATTATGGCAAAGCTGAGGGGGATTGGCAGTTCATTCAAAGTTTATGGGCTGCCCTAAAACTATGTGCAATAATGCACCACAACGCCACACTAAAGTGTGAACTTGTCCTTTATCATTAAAAATATAATATTTGCACAGAATCTAGCTTTACTTACTTTGTCTTGACTGAGCCTGACACCTTAGGTTGCCTGACATGCCTAACAGCTCCTGAGAGTATTACATTCCAAGAGAGCTATTTGGGACCTGGTTGACAGAGTGTGTGTAAGTGTGTGTGTGTGAGTAGTGTGGGGCTGGGAGCCTGCATCTCTCAGGTAGGTATAGGGGGTTAGCTGACACCCATGCACGGGTGTTATAAGAGTTTTTTTAATCTCACTGACACCAGTGCTGTGCATTAGGGTTTAAATCCCATTTAAATCAATGTTGGGTAAGAGGGTTTTTTTAAATCCCACTGACACCAATGCTAAGGGAGGGGTGTTTTTCAAATCCCACTGACATCAATGCTGGTTTGAGGTTATTAAATCTTTGTTTGTTTGTTTGTTTGTTTCTATCAATTCTGTTTTTTTTTTCTTTTTTATTTAATCCCACTGACACCAATGCTGGGAGTATTTTTATGGTTCCCACTGAAAGCCACAACTGGGGTCTTTTCCTCCAACTGACCGCCTGCACTAGAGTATTTTTCATCTCACTTACCACTGAAGCTGGGGTGTTATTTCCACCTATTGTGTTTTCTCCCACTGATTGTAAGGGGTATTATATTACATACCCTTGGCCATTACAGTCTGTAAACTGGGCAGTTCATTGCATAATTCTGACTAAGGTGTTTAATGTCTCAACAGTTGCTGGTGGCATTGTAGTCCCTAACTGTTTGAATGAAGTTCTTGATTAATGTAGGTTCAGACAAAGTCTAAGCTCTCTGCCTATACTCTTTGTCCAGAAAAGTGTAATGGAAGAGTTTAATTTATTTTAAAAAGTATCCTTTGTGCTAAGGTTTATGTGTGTCTCTTATGGCTCAGTAATTTGGGAGTATTTTGTGGGTACAAGGACCACGGGATGTATGTGCAGTGTATGTAGCAAACCCTTATGCCGCGTACACACGACTGGACTTTATGGCATACTTGGTCCGGCAAACTGGAGTCAGTCGGACAATTCGATCGTGTGTGGGCTCCAGTGGACTTTTTTTCCCCAAAAGTTTGACGGACCTAGAAATGAAACATGTTTCAAATCTTTTTGACGGACTCGAGTCCGGTCAAAAAGTCTGCTCCTCTGTATGCTAGTCCGACGGACAAAAACCGACGCTGGGGCAGCTATTGGCTACTGGCTATGAACTTCCTTGTTTTAGTCCGGTCGTACGTCATCACGTATGAATCCGTCGCACTTTGGTTGATCGTGTGTAGGCAAGTCCGTTCATTCGGAAAGTCCTTCGAAAAGTACGCAGGACAAAGTCTGCCGTAAAGTCTGCTCGTGTGTACGCGGTATTATAGATTCTATTTAGCCATACTGCTTTAAGCTGAACCCAATATTCAAAGCATGTAGACACAATCATTTTGCCACTAAACCTGCCCCATATCACCTGGCCGTGAGGATGTCCCTTTTTGTCATGGTATGAAGTTAGGAGGTATGGTGTGTGTGTGTGAATGAGGTTGGGTGATTGACAGCATAGTTACTATCAAAATGTAGCTGATCTCTGACCTCTGTTTACTAAAGCTGAAGTGTCAGGTTCAGACAAAATAAGGCAGCAAATATACACTTTTTTGTAAAATGTTTCAATTTTATTTATTCAGTATTTAGTTTCTCACCTATGCCTAACAATAACCAGTTCTCTTTAAGATGCTATAGCTAATGCTTATTTTTAGATGAATGACAGGGCATCTTTTAACATGGCTGTTTAACCAAGTAGTGAATAAGCTAAAGAATGAAACACTGATAAGAGGAATGGTCCAGCTGTGTGGGCCAATTGGCTTCCAATGCTAATACATTTCTAATCTTGTATTAAACTCATCTTGGTATAATAGATGTAATACCTTGACATATCCCTATCATATGATATTAATTGTAGTGTTGAATTACAGTTTAGATCGCCAGCAAGTGTTGCAGAACAGACACAGACCCCTAAACCCATTAACATCTAAGCATCATCTCTAAATAATATGATACCGGGTCTTATGCCAACGCAGTAATCCCAACTTCCATCTCCTCCAAATTCCATGTGCGTGCGGCTGACACCTTGCAGGCCAGAGGTGATGAAAAGCAATGTGTGATGTGAAGGCAAGGTGGGATGTACTTGGTCTATACAGTAATAGACATACACATAGGCCATTTTTGTCACTTGCTGTGGCAACCAGCAATCAGCACGATTAGTTTGCAGAGTGAGAGATAAGGGTCAGTGATCATGAATTCATTTATGAACAGGCTTTTCTGCTAACACGTGCTGCAACAAACAACATCCCAAATAGGAGGATGCTTGTAGACATGCAATACGTGACATATAGTGTATAGGTAATGGCTGCTTGGCGTGACTAGAAGGTGTCAGATTGACTTTAGTGACCGAGAGGCAGCTGACTTTTTCATTGTAAATGTTCTACTGCTAAATGGTTCAAAGATTTGCTACAGTTTAGAGAATTGTTTGGTGCTTATAAACATGATGAAGCAGTTGTTTGCACAAATAAATTTAACAAATTCATATCTTCCTGTGTAAGGCTTCATGTACACTGCTGCTGGTAAACGGACGTTTAGGAGCAGTTGGGTGTACCCATATGGAAGAGCCTAACATTGGCTTTACCTCTTCATGGTCTGTTTGTATCTTACATTTTATGAATAGGCCACGTGTGAAAAGTCCAAAGGTGTCAACATCAGCATCGATCTAAGGCTCGATTCACATATACATCCTGCTTTTGAGCGTTTCTACAGGGCTGTTTGCTGTGATTTTACTGTGCGTTTGCTGCAATTTGCATTTTTTTTACATTCACCGTATAATACTGGTTGCTAAGGAGCGGGCTAGGAAGCCAGCCGCTGCGTCCTTGACAACCAACGAGTCATCAGATGTCAGCAGGGTTCCCACTGAATGTAAAAAATAGAATTGCCCTCAACCAAAAAAATTGTAAAAAAATGGTGTAAGGTCCCCCCAGGTCCATACCAGGCCCTTCAGGTCTGGTATGGATTTGGTGGGGACACCCCATGCCAAAGTTTAAAAAAAAAAGACCGGCAGGTCAGGAAAGGGAGGGGATGAGCTAGCACCCCCCCTCCTGAACCATACCAGGCTGCATGCCCTAAACATGGGAAAGAGGGTGCTTCGGTGTGGGGCCTCTGCCCCCCCAAAACACCTTGGCCCCATGTTGATGGGTACAGGGGCCTCTTCCCGACAACCCTGGGCAGTGGTTGTGGGGGTCTGCAGGCAGGGGGCTTGTAGGAATCTGGAAGCCCTCTTTAACAAGGGGACCCCCAGATCTCACTCCTCTGTGTGAATGTGTAGGGGTACATTGTACCCCCTACCCATTCACCAAAAAAAGAAGTGTAGTGTTACAAAACACAAGAGATATTTTTTGACAGATCGTGTCTTCTCCCTTTGGTCTTCCTTCTCCAGTGTTTTATTCTCCCTCTGCTGTCTTCTTCCGCTGGTGTTTCTTCTCCCACTTCTCTCTCCGCTGGTTTCTTCTCTGCCCGGCGCCCACTAAAAATAAAAAACTCGGTCTGTTCTGTTGGCTCCCTCTGTCTGCCATTTCTTATATAGCCATGGGGCATGGGCATCTGGTGATGTCTCTTTGTGACATCACATAATCCCCTGAAGAAGTCATGTGGGTGTGACATAATGCGTAGAGTGTGAGCAGAGGCATACCGGAAGTGACGTCATCATGGATACGAGTTTGGCACTTGTGAATTTACGTGCATTTTCGTGGTTTTAAATTTGAGTAAATAGCTGTTTGGGTGTAATAAAACTTTGCAAATGATATCACACTATGGGAGTGACTTTCATATATATCTAACTTGGATGACATGGAGAGAGGACCCCCAGGAGCACCATAGAGCCCTGATCCACTATAGAGAACAGAGGCGAGCGTATGTCATAGCATTACCGGTATTTTAATTGTAATATCATTACATGCTTACCCTAAGCTGTACATGCTTACCCTAAGCTGTACAAAGGTGAGAGGCTACTGAGCACAGAGGTGATATCATAGTGAAAGAAAGGGAAGATTACGCATTTGGATGGACATTAACAGCTAATGGTGAAGGGAATACCACCATTATATACTAAAAAGGACAATTTCTTCTAGTTGCAATAGTCACTTTAGGCTGGATTCACACCAGTCCAGTGAGAATTCCAGCTCCATTCTCTGTGCGAAGAGAAAAAGCAGCTGTTCAGCAATTCCTCTCCATTGAAGCTGCAGATCAGCCGAGCAGGGAGAGGGGGAGGTGTAGTGAGGAGGGGGAGAGAATTTGTGTTCAGAACGGAACGCATCTGCGAATCAGATGCCTTCCCATAGAAGATTATGTGTCTGTAATTTGCATCTCAATGCCTAGAAAACGCACACTTTTTTTTGGGCAATGGGGAGTGCGAATGCAACACACATATGTGAACCAGACTGATTCAAACTAATAGGTTTTGAAATGTTCTGTGAATTACACCGCATCCAATTCACGTAGGTGTGAATCCAACCTTATGGCTATAGTGCACATTGATCACCTTAAATACCTTGTGAATATTTTATTAATTTTAGTAATCCGCTATTATTTTCTGTGGATTTGCACATTGTATAACGTTTACTTTAAGGCATTTATGCGTTTTTTTAATTCTGCTGGATTTGCAAAATGCAAATGGTTGAGGGTGTATACACCCTTACATTTATTAATCTATTATTTTGTTGACCTTGTAAGACACACACACACAGTGAATACACATTTCTTTGGTAGTGCTTTATTTATTTATTTTTATTTTGCACATCAATCACAAAGCTACGGATAAGCTATAAAGTGCTGGCAGCCACAGGAACAATTCTCACTTATATTCGCACACAGTGATAGTGCGAGAGCAATTCACTAAACATAGATCCAGGTAGAGTTTCTGAAGATAGCCTTTTTTACGTACGTCGGGAGGAGCTGACGTCATCGCGTACAGGTGTCTAAGCAGACAGGCGTTTCTGCACAGCAAGCCGGCTAATTTGCTACTTTTTATCTTTCACATTGTAAGTGTAACCTTTATTAGTTAATAGATTATGTCTCATTGAAATTATGCTATGGTGAGTTCCTCTCTTTTGGGTCATATCTGACCACTTTGCTGGAACCTTCCTGACGGGGGGATTCATACTGTTTGGCTGGCTATATCCTTCGGATCATTTTGAGGTATCATTTTGTACCCTGGAATAAAGACCCTGACCGGAGGCACCGGTTTCCAATCTGACCGGGTTATTGTTATTATATAAGCCTACCTAGCTTGTCATATGGTAAGCGTGCATTTTATGCAGTGTTCACACTCGGGCTGTGGTGGTGGAATTGTCACAGTTATTCCTCTTGTGTGTTCACTTGTTTAAGGATTTAAACTGAATTCACAGTGGAAAAGTTCTACCTCATATTATAGACATTTTATATTTATTCCTTAATTGATTAATTTCATTTTGGATTTACATCTTGGACTCTTACCTCCTATATTCACTTATTAATTTTTTCTGGATGGTAATATATTCAATGATATCTGTAGTTTTTTTGGTTCTTTTTTAGCGCTGCTACATTTTTTCTATTTATCGTATGTGTGTATCTCACTTTCGGTGGCTGCTTTTTCATTTTCTTTTATATTTAGTTTTATTTATGTGCCTACAGCGCGGTATTTTATGTTGATTTTTTTATAATGCATGGCAGAAATAAAAAGCGCGGGTTCACTTGAAGTAAAAACTCCAAATGTTACTAATAATATAATAAAATTCATTGAAATTATGTATGATGCATATTACAAGAAAAAGTCACAATGAACTATACTGGATTAGTTAGAACTCAGAATTTTGCTGCTTAGCTTCAACCACAATATCAAATGCTGTCCTAAGAGACAAGATTCTTAGAATATTGTATTAAAATTAATTCTAGCAAGATCCATGTCAAGTAACACAGAAATAATATAAACAGTTTCTCCCAGAGTAACACAACCCCACAGAACACCCACCTTGTTTAGAAAACTGACTGCCTTTAGCTCCAGGAACTAATTTATGCCCCTTCAAGACATTCTGACTGCTTCATATATGCATTTCACTGCTTACTTTCTAAGGACTGAACACAGCTAAAGTCTGAAGCCAAATTAGGCAGAAATAATCAAACATACAAGAAGTATTGCCTATCACAAGTAAGAAGATGAAAGTAATTAGGGATTAGATAAATTCAGTTGCATACTACAAGGAAGGCTTTTAGTTTGGGTTTGTTGGATTATCATTCTTATTCCCATGCCACATTGATGCCTCCAAGTACCTCCAAGCACCTACAGTCAATCCAAAAATACACCTGCATGTAGCTCCAACTTGCACTGGAATGGTAAACAGTTCTCCTACGGTCTAATTTTCAGTGATGGTGGGTCTGAGACCCCAGTAACC
The DNA here is from genome assembly GCF_042186555.1 of Aquarana catesbeiana. Classification (NCBI taxonomy): domain Eukaryota; kingdom Metazoa; phylum Chordata; class Amphibia; order Anura; family Ranidae; genus Aquarana; species Aquarana catesbeiana. The sequence continues at coordinate 586,625,459 of NC_133326.1, forward strand.
ATCCCTTTGGTTCATTCCAGAGTCATACCTACAGGGGTCGCAGGGTTCACAAGTGTGGCCCAGCCCCATGCTGCAGGGGGCCTGTGCAGCCCCCCTGTATGCCTGGATAAGAGGAGCAGTGAGGGTGGCTGCATATAGAGGAATCAATCTCTCCATGTTCCTCCTGCTGCCGCTTAATGCCTGTGGGAGGAAAGAAGGAGAAGCGGGCATTCAGCGGCAGGAGGAAAATGGCAAGATCAGTTCCTACATAGGAAGCTGCCCCCCACTGCTCCTCCTAACCAGCTTCTTTCTGATGTCCCTGTGTACTCTCCAACCTCCCTGTGCTCTTTTCCGGCCCCCGTGCTCTCTCCTGGCACCCTCTCGTCCCCGTCCCCGTACTGATCATTGACTCTGTCCATCCACAACTAAAACATAGTAAACTATGTTTACTATGCTTCAGTTTGTGAATGAAGGAGAAGCTCTGTACAAAGCTAATCCAGTCCATTCATTCGCTGAAGCTGAGGCTGCAGAGAAGGAGATTGAGGGCCTCAATGTCCTTTCTCTGTCTCAAAGGTGAAACATCAGAGGTTTGCTTAGACCCCTGATATCTCACCAAAGCCCCCCAACAGGGCTCCAAAAAAGATTGTAAAAAATAAATAAATATTTTTTAAAAATTGTAAAAAATACAAAATAAAAAAGGTAAAAAATAAAACAACAAAAACTGCTGACACCAGTGGCAGAACTACCAGTGTCACAAAGGTGGCATTCTGCCACCGGGCTCAGAGGGAAGGCCCCCAGCCAGGGGTCAGGGTGGCCCTTCATGGTTTCTTGCACTGGGGCACTAGTTACGCCACTGTTCTTTACTCATTTCAGCCACTGAGCCTGTCAGGAAGCACTTGTTCACATGCTTACAAAAGGCCTCTCTGTCTACAGTGGTTCCAGGACTGTCGGTCCTGCTGAACACCAGAGACCTATGAGACATGGGGGCCCAGATTGCTGAGTGTGTGCACCCAGGGGAAAATTTCCTACCAGTGCCAGGCAAGATGACCTTCACCCACTAGGCTACCTCTCATTTCCCAGAGTCCTGTTCCAAATGTTTACAAGATGGTTACCAAACTTCTTAGCAGCAACATACGAAACTCCAAAGATAACATATGGTAATAATGCAAAAGTACACACATTTTTAGAAACATTAATGTACCAATACTGAGAGAAAGATGGCAATACTCACAAATCGCAGTTTTCATAAGATACAGATGACCAAAGTTGCATCACTGCTGTTTTCATTCTATTCTATCATAAATATTTACAATAGTGTCCTAACACCCTGTTACATACAAAGTATGAAAAAGTTTAAATGAGAGAGTGGCAAATGAGTAATTTTCAACATTTAACCCATCTATAGTTCAAAGAAGTTATTAAAAGAACAGCATCCCTTAACAACTGGATCCACAAAGTGCCATGAATTACCTATTGTTGGCATTCCCCTGGAGTGCCCCAAACCCAATCACACATTTCTGGAACCTGTAAAGAGATTCTATCACATTAAAAATAAAGCTGCCTACAGATATGAAAGTGTAGCAGTTTTCTGTACTTCATGCTTCACATGAATTCTGGGGATTTCAGATGCAGTACTTCATTACTTAAGCTTTTACGCCTCCTGCATGTTCCTATTTGATAGTAAAAAAGTATATCAAACAGAAGGGTTTAGAGAGCCCTCCTGAATTGAACTGTATTTTAACTGTACTGTCTCCCTTAATTATATAAAGGGCTGCGCAAACTGTTAGCACTATATAAATATTGTATAATAATTGTCCAATTGGAATGTGCAGTTCTGCCACCTTTTCCCACCGCTATTTTTATTTCACCATCCATTCTAATTTCACAATGCAATCCAAAGGGTCTAGGCTGCCAATAGAGAGACCATAGATTGGATTGTAAAATGACTGGGGAATGCAAGCGCAGCAAGAAAATTATTCCAGGAAGTATGTGTGAAGGGTTCAATAGAATAGAGTCAGCAGTTTGCAGTCTGTTGCTGCTCGTGCACTATGAATGGGCACAAGGTACCGTTGGTGGTGTTATCCCTATGCTCCCGTGTGACTAAAAATGATAAATGGGGGGCACACAGGAACATACCATGTTTGGACCATGTCTTAGTAAACTCCCTACTTAGACACTCCAAGCCTTCCCAAGCGTCTCTAAATGCTGTTTTCACTCTTATGTAGGTTCTTTATAGAGCATGTAGGTTTTGTGATCAAAAAGTCTTTTCACTTCTAAGAAAATTGAAGAAGATATCTCTTGTGTCGTACCTGTCTGCCTACCCAAACATTTACCTGATGCTTGAAAGGAGTTCTAACTCATTCTATCCAAAACTAAATCACAAGTTTTGGGTATAGATACTTTTAAAAATATGCTGATTGCTAATCTGAGAAACATAACATCCCTGGATCCCTGGATAAAAAGACAAAAGCAAATCAAATAAAAATAAAATGCCCTAATAGAAAAAACACATGAAAAACGGGTTACTTGTGTATACAGCTTACTATGCATAGCATTCCTTTTTACCCCTGGAAGGCAGGAGTCACTAAGCCCTGGTTGGTGGGGTGCAAAATGTCAGAGGGTGTGGCTTGTGGAGTGATGTAAGGCTGAGACCATTTTACACATGTTAACAACATAGACTAAACTGGGAGAGCGGCAATTTTTCTAAGCATACTACACACTACTGGATGTTGATATTTCATGCTGGCATCCCATTCCTGAGCACCAGCAGGACAATATATATCTTCCTTTTTTGCTTAGTGTGGTACTACAAGGATAAGCAGGTCACATAAACGACTTTAGACATTTTTGCTGGCAACAGTCCACATAGAAATGAGAATCATTAAGCCACGGCCGTCAACCTGTACTGTTCAGACTGTTGAGAAATTTCAAGCCACACAAATACCTTTCCAGCTGAGCCCCCAGACTAGCTGCAATGCCTACCATCCGCAACTTCTACTCAGCAATCCAAGACACCCTTCAGAAGCCAAGTTCCTTAGTGTGCCAACAAATGCCCTAGCCTCACGTCCCCTGGATGATCTCTCCAGCAAGGTAGTGCAAGCCCTTCAAGCCCCAGACTCGGACACATTTTTGTTTTATCCTCCCCAGGCAGCAGGCCTAGAATGCAGAGGCCTTCAACACCCCCCCCCCTCCAGCCCAGGAGGCAAAAGAAAACAACCCTTATGGAAACCAGTCCAAATATTTATATCCTTCCCCAACAAGCATAACTGGCAATTAACCTAATAACGGTTGGCCAGGCAGACATAAACATTCATAATTCAGAACAATTTTGTCATCTTGCCAGGGACATTCTCCAACAACAGGTGGAAGCAAACAACAACCGTAGCTTAGGAAAAACCCAAGAAAAGCAGACTACAGTAATTCAAAGCTTAGGTTGACTACAGCCTAGCAACAACACTTATGCCCTGTACACACGGTCGGACATTGATCGGACATTCCCACAAAAAAATCCATGAATTTTTTCTGACGGATGTTGGCTCAAACTTGTCTTGCATACACACGGTCACACAAAGTTGTCAGTAAATCCGATCGTTCTAAACGCAGTGACATAAAACACGTACGTCAGGACTATAAACGGGGCAGTAGCCCATAGCTTTCGTCTCTTCATTTATTCTGAGCATGCGTGGCACTTTGTGCGTCGGATTTGTGTACACATGATCGGAATTTCCGACAATGGATTTTGTTGTCGGAAAATTTTATAGCCTGCTCTCAAATTTTGTGTGTCGGAAATTCCGATGGAAAATGTGTGATGGAGCCCACATACGGTCGGAATTTCCGACAACAAGGTCCTATCACACATTTTCCGTCGGAAAATCTGACTGTGTGTAAAGGGCATAAATGTGGACTATGGACACTCCAGTTTAGGGCAGGGTCACTACACATGTCTAATTTGTGACTACAGTACTGTGCAAAAGTTTTAGGCAGGTGTGAAGAAATGCTGTAAAGTAACAATGCTTTCTAAAATGTATATTTAAAATTTTATCAATTTACAAGATGCAAAGTGAGCAAACAGAAGAAAAATCTAAATCAAATCAATATATGGTGTGACTACCCTTAGGCTCCAAACCAGCATCATCAAAAAATGTTCATGTTTGTTCCTTCAGATAATTTCAGACGAAAGCTGTGTAATAACAATCAGATTATGGTACGATTATTTTTTTGTACGATTTTCTGATCGTGTGTACTAGGCTTTACACTTGCACACCTTGTACACTTGCACAGTCAGGGATTTTTTAGGATTAGATTCAGGCATATGATTAACTAATTATACCACGCAGGTGCTAATGATCATGTATACTTAGGCTGAAACACTGCATTAACTGAAGCAGAAACAGCTGTGTAGGAGGCTTAAAACTGTGTGAGGAACAGCCAAACTCTTCTGCTAAGGTGAGGATGTGGAAGATAGTTTCATGTAACAGGTTATTCACCAATGTAAGACTGAGCACAGCAACAAGACACAAGGTAGTTATACTACATCAACAAGGTCTCAGGCAAAAAATTCAGGATGTGCTGTTGAAGGTCTTTTGAAGAATCACAAAGATATTATGGGAAATGTTTAGGACCATATACGTAGTGGTCGGCCAAGGAAACTTAATGCAGAAGATGGCACATCATGCTTACTTCCCTTCAATGTCTGAAGGTGTCCAGCAGTGCCATCAGCACAGAACTGGCAAAAACCAGGGGGACACAGGTACACACATTTACTGTTCAGAGAAGTCTGGCCAAAAGTGGTCTTTGTGGAAGAAATGTGGCCAAAAAGCTATACCTCTGATGTGGAAACAAGGCTAAGTGACCCAACTATGCACAAAAACATAGGAAAAATGACAGCAGGTGCTCTGGACTGATGAGTCAAAATTTGAAATATTTGGCTGTAGCAGGAAGCAGTTTGGTTGCCGAAGGGCTGGAGAGCAGTACAATATTGAGTGTCTGCAGGCAACAGTAAAGCATGGTGGAGGTTTCTTGCAAGTTTGGGACTGCATTTCTGTAAATGGCTTTGGATATTTGATCAGGATCAATGGTGTCCTCATTGCTTATAAATATAGGCAGATACTTATCCATCATGCCATACTATCAGGGAGGCATGTAATTGGCCCCAAATGTATTCTGCAGCAGAAAAATTACCCCAAACATACAACCAATGTCATTAGAAACTATCTTCGGCGTAAAGAAGAAAAAGAAAAACAAGGAGTGATGTTTTGGCCCACACAGAGCCCTAATCTCAACATTATCAAATCTGTCTGAGAATACATAAAGAGACAGAAGGATCTGAAGCAGCCTAAATCCACAGAAGATCTTTGGTTAGTTCTCCAAGATGTTTGGAACAACCTACCTTCCGAGTTCATTCAAAAACTCTGTGCAAGTCTACCTAGAAGATTGGATGTTGTTTTGAAGACAAAGGGTGGTCACACCAAATATTGATTTGATTTGGATTTTTCTTCCATTCACTAACTTTCAATGATGTTATTGATAAAATAAACTATTAACACTATTATATTTCTGAAAGCTTTCTCAATTTACAGCATTTTATCACGCCTGCTTAAAAGTTTTGCACAATAGTGCATACCTACTTGGGTGCAGCAATATTTACTCATATGCTTGCTATGATTGCGGCTATGCAGTTCTACTTATTAATTGTGCTTTACTGCTCTTTCTCACAGTGCTAATCTGAGTCTGTCCGCTAATTAAAACCAACACTACCCGTGTGACTTATGAACTCTTCTTTTAATAGATGTACTAAAGTATTAAAGGGTAAACATATAAACATTTATTTTTATATAATATTAGTATATATTAATATACATAATATAATATTTCTTGTTATTATATAATAGAAGCATGGATATCGCCCTTGGGACTTTACATGAGTTGTGCACAATTGACCGATGAAATTGACAAATTTCAATTATTGGTAATTACAGTAAAATATTTATTGCAGAAATGGTCAGACATGAAAAAGTAACATAAACAAAGGCAAAGCCGATACAATGTTACACATAATTAAAGATTGCATTGCATTTCAAGTGCATGAGTATCTAAAACACCCGACGCGTTTCGCGAGATGTGACTCGCTCTTCAGGGGTGGGTGCATGTGGGATATATCTGGAAATGAATGATCAAAAAAGTGATGTAACCCATGAATAAATGCCGCTGAATGAGGGTGCGCCTGCATAAGCTACCCCAAGCCATATATTGCTGCCATCCTTGGTGAACATAGCCACAGGCACCTAGGCTTTGCTGATTGGTGAGTATGGAGTCTTTCTTTTTTCTGTGAGCCCTCTCTTACCATTTGTCCATCATTTATTCATGTGTTACATTACTTTTTTGATCATTTATTTTCAGATATATCCCACATGCATCCAGCCCTGAAGAGCGAGTCACATCTTGCGAAATGCGTCAACTGTTATAGATGTCATGTATACTCATGTACTTCAAATGCAATCTTTAATTATGTACAACATTGTATCGGCTTTGTCTTTGTTTATGTTACTTTTTCATGTGTGTCTATTTCTGCAATAAATATTTTACTGTATTTACATTTGTCAATTTCATTGGCCAATTGTGCACACCTCCTATAAAGTCCCAAGGGCGATATCCATGTTTCTATTGTACTATTAGTGATGGAGGTGTGTCACTGGTGACACCAGAACTTTCTTTTATTCATATTGTTATTATATAATATCATGTAATTCATATAGCAAATTCAGTGAAAAGTTTATTACTTTAACCACTTTCCAACCAGCTCACGTAGATTTACTGCAGCAGGTTGGCAATCGCCGTACCTGTACGGCAGCTCGCACAGGCACAGTTGCAGGGGGCGTGCGCTGCCGGCGGTGCCCTCTCTCTACCGCTGCATGCTATGGCAGCGTGCCCGTGGGTCAGGCAGGCCCACGATCACCTAGTACAGAGGCAGAACGGGGATCTGCCACTGTCAGAGATCTTCTGTTCCCAGTGATCGGGAACAGTGATCTCTGTCATGTCCCAGTGATCCCATCCCCCCTACAGTTAGAACACACCTAGGGAACAAACTTAACCCCTTGATGGGCCCCAGTGTTAACCCCTTCCCTGCCAGTGTCATTTTTACATTGATCAGTGCATTTTTATAGCACCGATCAATGTAATAATGTCACTGGCCCCCAAAAAGTGTCATTTGGGGTCAGATTTGTCCGCCGGAATGTTACAGTCCCACTAAAAATTGCAGATCGCTGCCATTACTAGTAAAAACAGTAAAAAAATAAATAAAAGTCTATCCCATAGTTTATATACCTAAATCTATCCCATAGTTTATAGACGCGATAACATTTGCGCAAACCAATCAATATATGCCTATTGCAATTTTTTTTACCAAAAATACGTAGAAGAATACATATATATATATATATATATATATATATATATATATTTTTTTTTTTTCTTTTTTTTTTTTTTTGGGGGGGGGGGGGGGGGAGTGTTATGTATTATAGCAAAAAGTAAAAAAAAATTTTTTTTTTTTTTCAAAATTGTCACTCTTTGTTTATAGGGCAAAAAAAAAATCAAAAACGCAGAGGTGATCAAATACCACCACTTCAGCCCCGGAAAGGTTTTACCCCCTCAATGACCAGGCCATTTTTTGCGATACGACACTGCGTTACTTTAACTGACAATTGCGTGGTCCTGTGATGTTGTACCCAAATAAAATTCATGTCCTTTTTTCCCAAAAATAGAGCTTTCTTTCAGTGGTATTTGATCACCTCTGCAGTTTTTATTTTTTGCGCTTGAAACAAAAAATGACCTACAATTTTGAAAAAAAAAACAATATTTTATACTTTCTGCTATAAAACATTTCCAATAAAAAATCTTAAAAAATCTAATTTCTCCATAAATATAGGCCAATATGTACTCTGCTTCTTATTTTTGGTAAAAAAAATCGCAATAAGCGCATATTGATTGTTTTACACAAAAGTTATAGTGTCTACAAACTATGGGACAGATTTAGGGACTTTTTATTTACTTTTTATTAGTAATGGCAGCGATCAGTGATTTTAATGAGACTGTGACATTGCGGTGGACAAATTGGACACTAAGTGACACTTTTTGGAGACCAGTGATACTTTTTGGAGACCAGTGACACCAATACAGTGATCAGTGCTAAAAAAATGCACTGACACGGTATAAATGACACTGGCAGGGAAGGGGTTAACATCTGGGGCAATCAAATGGTTAAATGTGTTCCCTATGTGTGCTTAACTGTAGGGGGAGTGCTTTTACTAAAGTAAAACAGAGATCCATGTTTCTGCTTAGCAGATACATGAGATCTCCATTTTCCTTTCTGGCAGAACAGCAGTCTGCCTTGTTTACATAGGCAGACCGCCGTTCTGCCTCTCAACAAACAATTTTATGAATTTTAATGCAAAAAAACACAGAGATGATGTTACGCCGAGTAAATAGATAAAATGTCATGCTTTAAAATTGCGTACGCTCATGGAATAGCAACAAACTACAATACCGAAAAATCTCAATAGGCGAATTTTACAGATTACCAAACAGGTCCAGAGCTAGAATTATTGCTCTCACTATTGCAACGATACCTCACACTTGTAGTGCAAACATAATTTACATATGCGTGTACGACCTATGTATGCATTCACCTCTGTGCACGAGTACGTGCTTTAAACATTTTTTTTATTATTATTTATTTTATTAAAATATGTTTATTTTTGCACTGTACTTTTTTTTTTTAATCACTTTTATTGCTGTCACAAAAAATGTAAACATCCCATGACAGGTCCTCTATAAGACCCCAGATTTCTTCTCTACCTTTAAAAGTATGAGCTAAAAAAAACAAAAAAACATCAATCTCATACCTTCAAAAAAATAAAAAAGGCTCTGTTTACATTTGCCCTAACTGGAATTGATGAAATGCTCATCACTTCCAGTCTCCTAGCCTATGTTCTATGACCAGACACCACAAATGCCGGCTTCAGTGCTGGGTAGGGATGAGCCGAACACCCCCCGGTTCGGTTCGCACCAGAAGCTGCGAACGTACTGAAAGTTTGCGCGAACTTTAGAACCCCATTAAAGTCTATGGGACTTGAACATTCAAAATCAAAAGTGCTAATTTTAAAGGCTAATATGCAAGTTATTGTACTAAAAAGGGTTTGGGACCCAGGTCCTGCCCCAGGGGACATGTATCAATGCAAAAAAAAGTTTTAAAAACAGGAGCAGTGATTTTAATGATGCTTAAAGTGAAAAAAAAAAAGTGAAATATTCCTTTAATATACCGTACCTTGGGGGGGTGTCTATAGTATGCCTGTAAAGTGGCGCGTGATTCCCATGCTTAGAACAGTCCCTGCACAAAATGACATTTTTAAAGGAATAAAAGTTGTTTAAAACTGCTTGTGGCTTTAATGTAATGTCGGGTCCCGGCAATATGGATAAAAATCAGTGAGACAAACAGCATGGGTACCCCCGCCCCCAGTCCATTACCAGGCCCTTTGGGTCTTGTATGGATATTAAGGGGGACCTCGCACCCAAATTAAAAAAAGGAAAGGCGTGGGGCCCCCAGGCCCTATATACTCTGAACAGCAGTATACAGGCGGTGCAAACAAGACAGGGACTGTAGGTTTGTTGTTAAGTAGAATCTGTTTGTAATTTTGAACTGGTACATTTTTAAAGTGTAGCTCCAGCCAAAAAATCTATTTTTAAGCTTTTTGGAAAACATAGGGAAGGGTTATCACCCACATTTGTTTTGCTGTCTGTGCACCTCTTTAGAAGATTTCACCTCACTTTCTGTCCCAATGACAAATGTTTTTTGAAAATTTGTGGTTTTTAGTGAAACAAGGATTGATGATAAAGCATCAGTTGATAAGGAGACACATTTTTCCCATATTAACTCTTACAGGAGAGAATTTCCCTTCCTAGGGGTAGATTTCATCTCACTTCCTGTTGTCGCCTTCCGTTTGCAAGTAGGAGTCGTTTGTAAGTTGGATGTTTGAAAGTAGGGGCCTGCCCTATATACTCTGCAGAAATTGGGGCCTTAGGTGTTGGTGTTGCCACAGCACTGTAAGCCCTCACAGTTACTCTTGGTGGGCGCAGGAATGGGCCCTGCTGTGAAATATTAGATCAAGAATTGTAATTACATGTCCCTGTTGAACAGGGGCTGAAAAATTGGGCCTTTGGTGGTGGTGTTGCCACAAAACTGTAAGCCCTCACAGTTACTCTTGGTGGGCGCAGGAATGGGCCCTGCTGTGAAATATTAGATCAAGAATTGTAATTACATGCACCTGTTGAACAGGGGCAGAAAAATTGGGCCTTTGGTGGTGGTGGTGTTGGTGGTGTTGCCACAACATTGTAAGCCCTCATAGTTACTCTTGGTGGGCGCAGGAATGGGCCCTGCTGTGAAATATTAGATCAAGAATTGTAATTACATGTCCCTGTTGAACAGGGGCTGAAAAATTGGGCCTTAGGCACTGGTGCCACAACACTGCAACCCCTCACAGATGCTATAGCTGGAGTGCAGGAATGAGCCCTGCTGCAAAGTATTGCAGCAAAAATTGTAATTATACGCCCCTGTTAAACAGGGGCTGAAAATGTGGGCCTTGGGCACTGGTGCTGGTGCCACAACACTGCAACCTCTCACAGATACTCTAGTTCGAGCGCAGGAATGAGCCCTGCTGCAAAGTATTGCATCGAAAATTGTAACTACACGCCCCTGTTAAACAGGGGCAGAAAAATTGGGCCCTAGCCACTGCTGGCACGTTACTGCAACCCCTCACAGATGCTATAGTTGGAGCGCAGGAATGAGCCCTGCTGCAAAGTATTGCAGGAAAATTGTAATTATACGCCCCTGTTAAGCAGGGGCTGAAAGATTGGGCCTTGGGCACTGGTGCTGGTGCCACAACACTGCAACCCCTCACAGATACTATAATTGGAGCGCAGGAATGAGCCCTGCTGCAAAGTATTGCATCAAAAATTGTAATTACACACCCCTGTTAAACAGGGGCAGAAAAATTGGGCCTTGGCCACTGGTGGCAGTGCCCAGAACCAAAAATTTTCTTACAAGCTATCAGCATGAAAATTGAGGAGGAAGAGGATTGTCACTCAGCATAACAGGATAGTCACTCGGCATCAGAATAGTCAGTCTTGAAGGGATCTCGCATTAAAAAAAAAAATCAATCGGTTACATCAGCATCAGGTGCTTGGTAGCTGGTGATCCAAGACTGATTCATTTTTATGAAGGTCAGCCGATTGATCGATTCGGTGGACAGGCGCACCCTGTGATCGGTTACAAAGCCTCCAGCAGCACTGAATGTGCGTTCCGAAAGAACGCTGGATGCAGGACAGGCCAGTAGCTCAATTGCATACTGTGCAAGCTCTGGCCAGTGATCCATCCTCAAGACCCAGTAACCCAGAGGATTTTCGGTGGGAAAGGTGTCCAAGTCTGATCCTGCCCATAGGTAATCCTGCACCATGTGAATCAGACGCTGGTGATGGTTGCTGGAACCGATCAGTCCTTGGGGCTGCGGACTAAAAAATTGTCTGAACGCATTGGTCAGACGGCCACCTTCTCCACCGCTCCTTCTTTGACTGACCGAAGCCTCAGCAACACGTTGTCCAGGAGGACCAGGAAATTGTAACCTCTCAGGCTCTGGAAAAGCTTTGCACAAACCTTTCTGCAACGCCTCCCGAAGATGTTTCATCCTCTGCTCCCTCTGCGACGGCAAGATAAGGTCCGCAACCTTACCCTTGTAACGTGGATCAAGGAGGGTTGCCAGCCAGTAATCATCCCTCCCCTTGATACCACGAATACAAGGATCCTTCCGCAGGCTTTGCAGGCCATGCAGCGTAGGTTTGCTGAGGCATTCGGTCCAGAGTCCTCTGGGTCACTAAGGATGACATGATCTGCAGCCACCTCCTCCCAGCCACGTACAAGTCCATGGGTTTCTTCGGACTGTAAATGATCCCTTGAACACTGCTGCTGATGCTGAGTGCCAGGCTCCACCTCCATGCTGATACAATCCTCCTCCTCGTCCTCTTCCTGTGTGATCGGCGGACATGCAGGAACACTGTCTGGATAAAGGGGGCCTTGAGAGGTAAGGAAGTCCTCCTCTTCCTCCCTCTGTTCTGCCTCACATGCCCTGTCCATTATTCCACGCAGCATGTGCTCCAACAGGTGGACAAGAGGGACAGTGTCACTGATGCATGCACTGTCACTGCTTACCATCCTCGTGGCCTCCTCAAATGGTGACAGGACAGTGCATGCATCCCTGATCATGGCCCACTGGCGTGGGGAAAAAAAATAAGCTCCTCTGACCCTGTCCTGGTGCCTTAGTTGCATAAGTACTCATTGATGGCCCTCTGCTGCTTGTGCAGCCGCTGCAGCATGGCCAAAGTTGAGTTCCATCTGGTGGGCATGTCACAGATTAAGCTGTTCTTGGGCAGGTTAAATTCCTTTTGGAGGTCAGCCAGCCGAGCACTGGCATTATATGACCTGCGGAAATGCACACAGACTTTCCTGGCCTGCCTCAGGACATCCTGTGAGCCCGGGTACCTGCCCAAGAACCACTGCACCACCATGTTAAGGACGTGAGCCAAACAGGGCACATGGGTCAACTGTCCCTGTTGGAGGGTGGAGAGGAGGTTGGTACCATTGTCACAAGCCACCATACCTGGCTTAAGCTGGTGTGGCATCAACCACCTCTGAACCTGCCCCTGCAGAGCTGACAGAATCTCTGCCCCAGTGTGGCTTCTGTCCCCCAAGCACACCAGCTCAAGCACCACATGGCATCTTTTTGCCTGTGTGCTTCAATAGCCCCTTGAACGCCTACGGAGCACCGCTGGTTCCGAGGACAAATCAGCACAGGAACAGGCCATGGAGGAAAAAGAAGAGGAGGGGGTGGAGGAGAGAGGTGTGGCAGAATCACCACTGGTAGAATTTTGGAGGCGTGGTGGCGGAACAACCTCCAACACTACTGCACCCTGTCCTGCATCCTTCCCAGCTGCCAGAAGAGTCATCCAGTGCGCAGTGAAAGATAGGTAACCTTCCTGTCCATGCCTGCTGGACCATGAGTCAGCGGTAATATGCACCTTACCGCTGACCGCCCTGTCCAGCGAGGCCAAGACATTGCCTTCCACATGCCGATAGAGAGTCGGAATCGCCTTCTGTGAGAAAAAGTGGCATTTGGGAACCTGCCACTGAGGAACCAACTGAAAAGGCAGCAGTTGAAGTGCTAGCAATTTAGCCAAGCTAGCATTCAACTGCTGGGCATGTGGATGGCTGGGAGCGAACTTCTTTCGGCAGTGCAGCAGCTGGGGCAGGGAAATTTGCCTGGTACAATCTGACGGTGTACCGATAGCAGATTGCCCGCAAGTACTGTGACATATCTAATTCTACACTAGGGATGAGCTTCGTGTTCGAGTCGAACCCAAGTTGGACTCGAACATCGTCTGTTCGATCGATGCATTGCTGGCTGATGATTGGCCAAGCATGCACTATGACCCGCATGCTTGGCCAATCACAGCACCATCAGTAGAGAGAGCTGTAATTGGCCAAAGCCAGGGTGGCTTTGGCCAATTATGGCTCAGGGGGTTTAGAACACGCCCCACACTATATAAGGCCGCCTGCACGGCGGCCCTGTGTAGTGTGTTCTGGCATGCTGAGAGATAGAGAGAGAGAGAGACACAGTGTCATTTCATTTGAGTTAGATAGATTAGGCGGGACAGTCAGTCAGCTGCACTTAAGGTGTATTGTGTATATATATGATTCCAAGGTGTCGTATATATATATATATATATATATATATATATATATATATATATATACTCTGTATTCAGTTTAGCTAGATCCATTCCTGTTATCTTCCTACTGACAGGCAGGCTTTTGTTGTTACAGTATTTACAGCTACCTGAAGAAAATTGCTGGTGTTCTTTTGATTAGTAACACAGTCAGGCAACTAGAATATTTACAGTTAGTGTAGTGCATCCTCCTCACAGTGTTCAGCTAAAGCTACAAGTTAGTTTAGTGTGACCTCTGCACAGTGTTCAGCTAAAGCTACAAGTTAGTGTAGTGCGTCCTCCTCACAGTGTTCAGCTAAAGCTACAGGTTAGTTTAGTGTTACCTCTGCACAGTGTTCAGCTAAAGCTACAAGTTAGTGTCGTGCGTCCTCCTCACAGTGTTCAGCTACAGCTACAAGTTAGTGTAGTGCGTCCTCCTCACAGTGTTCAGCTAAAACTACAAGTTAGTGTAGTGCGACCTCTGCACAGTGTTCAGCTAAAGCTACAAGTTACTTTAGTGCGACCTCTGCACAGTGTTCAGCTAAAGCTACAAGTTAGTGTAGTGCGTGCTCTGAACAGTGTTCAGCTAAAACTACAAGTTAGTGTAGTGTGACCTCTGCACAGTGTTCAGCTAAAGCTACAAGTTTGTGTAGTGCGTCCTCCTCACAGTGTTCATCTAAAGCTACAAGTTAGTGTATTGCGTCCTCCTCACAGTGTTCAGCTAAAGCTACAAGTTAGTGTAGTGTGTCCTCCTCACAGTGTTCGGCTAAAGCTACAGGTTCGTTTAGTGTGACCTCTGCACAGTGTTCAGCTAAAGCTACAAGTTAGTGTAGTGCGTGCTCTGAACAGTGTTCATCTAAAGCTACAAGTTAGAGTAGTGCGTCCTCCTCACAGTGTTCAGCTAAAGCTACAAGTTAGTGTAGTGCTTCCTCCTCACAGTGTTCAGCTAAAGCTACAGATTAGTTTAGTGAGACCTCTGCACAGTGTTCAGCTAAAGCTACAAGTTAGTGTAGTGCGTCCTCCTCACAGTGTTCAGCTAAAGCTACAAGTTAGTGTAGTGCGTCCTCCTCACAGTGTTCAGCTAAAACTACAAGTTAGTGTAGTGCGACCTCTGCACAGTGTTCAGCTAAAGCTACAAGTTATTTTAGTGCTACCTCTGCACAGTGTTCAGCTAAAGCTACAAGTTATTGTAGTGCATGCTCTGAACAGTGTTCAGCTAAAACTACAAGTTAGTGTAGTGCGACCTCTGAACAGTGTTCATCTAAAGCTAAAAGTTAGTGTATTGCATCCTCTGAACAGTGTTCATCTAAAGCTACAAATTAGTGTAGTGCATCCTCTGAACAGTGTTCAGCTAAAGCTACAAGTTAGTGTAGCACGACCTCTGCACAGTGTTCAGCTAAAGCTACAAGTTAGTGTAGTGCATCCTCTGAACAGTGTTCAGCTAAAGCTACAAGTTAGTGTAGTGCGACCTTTGCACAGTGTTCAGCTAAAGCTACCTGTAGAAGGTTGGTGGTGTTTTCCTGATCCTATCACTACCGCAGGCAGCTAAAGTATTTACACGTTAGTGTAGTGCAACCTCTGCACAGTGTTCAGCTAAAGCTACCTGTAGAAGGTTGGTGGTGTTTTCCTGATCCTATCACTACCGCAGACAGCTAAAGTATTTACATGTTAGTGTAGTACGACCTCTGCACAGTGTTCAGCTAAAGCTACCTGTAGAAGGTTGGTGGTGTTTTCCTGATCCTATCACTATCGCGGGTAGCTAAAGTATTTGCACCTTAGTGTAGTGCGACCTCTGCACAGTGTTCAGCTAAAGCTACCTGTAGAAGGTTGGTGGTGTTTTCCTGATCCTATCACTACCGCAGGCAGCTAAAGTATTTGCACGTTAGTGTAGTGCGACCTCTGCACAGTGTTCAGCTAAAGCTATCTGTAGAAGGTTGGTGGTGTTTTCCTGATCCTATCACTACCGCAGGCAGCTAAAGTATTTACACATTAGTGTAGTGCGACCTCTGCACAGTGTTCAGCTAAAGCTACCTGTAGAAGGTTGGTGGTGTTTTCCTGATCCTATCACTACCGCAGGCAGCTAAAGTATTTACACGTTAGTGTAGTGCGACCTCTGCACAGTGTTCAGCTAAAGCTACCTGTAGAAGGTTTGTGGTGTTCTCATACTGTAGGCAGGCAGTTGATTTTGCTAGCTGCAGTATCAGTATATATATATATATATATATATATATATATATATATATATATATATATATATATATATATATCCCAGCTTAGTGCAGCTACAGACCATTAGTATGTATTGAAGGCCAACAAGGAGAGGCAGACAATCACAAGCCAATAAAAGAGGGCAAGCAGGCTCTGTGTCTAGAGGCAACGGTGCTGGTCGTGGAGACGGTGCATCCTCATCAGCACGTGGCCATGGGACACGCTTGGCCTTTTTTTTGGCAGCTGGCCGTGTTGAGCCGCAACATGCGGAAGACTTGGTTGAGTGGATGACCAAGCTGTCCTCATCCTCCCTCACCCATGCTCAGGGTACTTTGTCTGACAAAGCAGCTGCCAACGCAACCTCTTCCTTCGGCTCAATGGCATCAGTGACTCCTTCCCTAGCCCCACCATGTCCTCCTGAGAAGTCCCTCAAACTGTTTGACCACAGTGTTGGGTACATGCTCCAGGAGGATTCCCAGCGTTTAGAAGGCTCTGATGATGATACTGAGCTAGATGAAGGCAGTAACGTGAGCACGGACAGAGGGAGTGCCCAAGAAGGACAGCAATCTGGCAGTCATGCTCCCCCTGCTGCAGCATACTGCCAGGTTTGCTCAAGTGATGAGGAGGGAGGGGATGATGAGGTCACTGACTCAACGTGGGTGCCTGATAGGAGAGGGAAGGAGGAGGAGGCACATCACCAACGAGGCAGGATGCCCTCCAGGGGCCAGCCTAAGGGCAGCACACTGACTGCATCACACCGCAAAGCTCCGCATGTGCAGGGCGCTGCTGTCTCTGCGTGTTATTCCAAAAGTTCTTTGGTGTGGGACTTTTTTTGAGATGAGTGCATCAGATCGCACCGCTTCTATTTGCAACATATGTCTCAAGCGTATCTCACATGGCCAAAACATCTCCCGCTTGGGCACCACATGCTTGACCAGACGTATGTTGACCTTGTAACGAGCCCCTTTGCTCGCTCGGTTCCACTCTCCCGACACTCCTCTGCAGCTATTGAATCAGATTGCAGATCGCACCATCTGATTGCTCAGTCATCCAATGCTCCGGGATTAGAATTACAGCTATGTGCCGTTCTAACCCAGTTGTGATAGCTCAGAACAAACACCAGGCAGGCTGTATGTAAGTTCAACCAGGACTCTATCTTTATTGACAAAATACAGGCTTTTATATACTCAAAGTGTAGGTGCAGACCTCCTGCTCATATTACTCTAACAATACAGTTGTAACCTAATTAACCTAATTAACATGAGCTAATTAACTAATCCCTTTAGACAGCCTAGATGACTCAGACATGACCGTTAGGCCAGACTGGCCGTCTTGTAGTTTAGCACAATCAACATAGACTCTTCTTCACACAATAGCAGAGTTAATTAACACAAATAACAATGGGGATCTAATGACTCTTAGATCCCATAGTAGACTTATTTACAATACACATTTTCAGCAGACAATAGACAGACAGGTGTTGGAATTTACATCAGCCTCTCCTAACAGTATCTGTCCCAGCATTATGAATCAGCCACTATTCCAATATGGCAAATCCAGGGTCCCCAGGCATACAGCTCACAAAGAGCATCGTTCCCCCAAATGCAAGGGCCCCCGATCGATCGGCAAGAGGCTTGCATACAGTCCCCTCCAAAAGTCTCTTTCCCGGCTAGGTCTGTCACATTTCTCCGCTTTCGGCAGGAGACTAACACAGGAGGAGACCCCAGACGGATTGACTCTGAAGTTAGTCAGTAGTTCCAGTCCTCTAATGCCTGTACCCACACAGTACCCCAAACAAATTGTTCCAAACAAAGTATTACTCACCCAGCCAACCTCTTCAGGTTTGGGGACGGCAATCTTCAGATTTTCCACTGCCGATTCTCTGGCATTCTGCTGGACAGGCACATTCCTCCATCCAAGATCATCCAATGCAGAAACAGGTTCATCAAGGTCAGTCAGCACTTGCTGCATCCGCCATAAGACCTCCGCCTCCATAGCTGCGGGGCCAGGTTGGCAAAGCACACTGTTATGCCCCGTACACACGGTCGGACTTTGTTCGGACATTCCGACAACAAAATCCTCGGATTTTTTCCGACGGATGTTGGCTCAAACTTGTTTTGCCTACACACGGTCGCACAAAGTTGTCGGAATTTCCGATCGACAACCACGCGGTCACGTACACCACGTACGACGAGACTAGAAAAGGCCGGTTCAGAACCAAGCGCGGCACCCTTTGGGCTCCTTTTGCTAATCTTATGTTAGTAAAAGTTTGGTGAGAGACGATTCACGCTTTTTCAGACTCGTGGCTTTCAGATCATTTTCTGCTGTTCAGTTTGTGCTTGTGGGTTTGTATCTGCTCTTCAGTGCGTGCAGTCAGTTCGTATCAGAGTTTTCTGTGTGATCTTGCCTGCTCATTGCTGTTTTTCAGGTCGCTCTTCACAGGCCTTGCTGTTCTTCAGTGCGTTCTGTTACTTCGTTCTGAGCAGCCGACCGTTTTCTAGCCATGTTTCGTATGCGTACTCCTCGTACAGTTCGTGCTGTGCGGGGGCTTGGTGTTGGGGTCCTGACCTTGACACAAGTCCAGTCCATGAACAGGGTGGGGAGGAGTTCATGGACCAAGAATTGGTTGCTTCAGCGTCACCAGTTCTCTCATATGCTTTTGCTCCGTGAGATCCGTGAGAATAATCCTGATGATTTCAGGAACTTTCTCAGGATGACGGACCCCGTGTTTCACCGTTTGTTGGCTTTGCTGACCCCTTATATTAGCAGGCAGGATACCTGCATGAGGCAAGCCATCACTCCGGAGCAGAGGTTGGTCGCTACCTTGCGGTATTTGGCCACAGGGAGAAGCCTGCAGGACCTCAAGTTCTCGACAGGCATCTCCCCCCAGGCTCTTCTTTGTGGACATTTACTGCTTGTGTTTGTTTGAGCTGACCCTGACAGAAATGTGTGGAGTGCAGAAAATATCGTGATTGTGTAACCTTATACAAAGCACTGTTGGCTGTTATTTACTAAATGCAAAGACACTTTTCACTACAAGTGCACTTGCAACTGCACTGAAACTGCACTTGTAGTGCAAAGTGGATTTCCCCTTAGGAAATAACCCCCATTTTCTCATAAAACAACAATTACATCACCCCAAAAGTGTTGTAGCGTGAGACAATAATCCACACATTCTTGATGAACAATCTTTTTAATACCTGCACAATCACATGTGCGTTTACGAAAGGTTTTTCTGACAAACCGACATGTTTGTTGTATAACAATTTTTGTGGTGTCATTATCCAAAATCAAAATGTGTATTTTATAGAAAACAGGCCTGTGTAAAACCAACAAGAAAGACACAAATCTTGATCTTACAAAGTTCACATTTGGTAGAACTGGAAGGCAATATCAGACATGAGTATTTAGGAACTGTGTTTGATATAGCGTTCAGATGGGGGGAAATCACCCCTGGAAAAGCCAAATTTGGAAGATGCACACAAATTTCCCAATGTCAACATGTGCTAGCTGCCATCACGGGGGATCAAGGGATGTGTTTTGGGGGAGAAAGCCCTTCCTCACCGCTACTTTATTATTGAGGAAGGGGTTGCACCCCCAAAACGCGTCCATTGATCTCCCGTGATGGCAGATAGCACATGTTGACACACTGTGTGCATCTTCCAAATTTGGCTTTGGGAAAAATCACAAAAACATTTCACACATTGTAGCACACAAAAGAAGAAAGTGATTTGGAGGGGCTTTAAACTCGCCCCAAAACATCAATGATGTTTTTATATTTTGGAATAACATCATTGATGTTTTGCTTGATGTTTTCCAATTGTAAATTACACCCCATGATCTCCCCGATCAGGATCTGGGCACTTTCGGATGTGAAAGGATCTTCATCCACAACCTCACGATCACCTAAAAAGAGAGGAACCCCAAAATAAATTAGGTTTCAAAAAAATGCCGCAATCCATCTCTTATCGGAGCCTGTGGTTGCAGACACTCACCTGTTGTGGTAACTACTTCCACCACGTCTTCATCCTCCTGCTCAGCTTGTGTTGGGGGGATTTCCCCTTCTTCCAGGGGGGGGGGGGGCTCTGGTCTCCTCGGATGAGGGGTGTCCTCCGAGTCTTTTCTCCCCTATGTAAAACAAAAATGGTATAATTAGCACACAGATATTTGATGGCAGAACTATAAAGATGAAACATTGCTTGGAAGTGGGGTACAATTATCTATTTTAGCAGAGTTCCAACATGTAGCTTTTTTAGTGTCCTTTGTCAAGCTGTAATACTTTACCTGTTTGGTAAAAGCTTCACAGATGTAGCCCCCCCTATAGTATACACTGGAGCACCTGTGTGGCCCCCTAATAAAAATGGTGTTCTTGTGTCCCACACTATAGTGCTCCAGTGTCCAGATGTGAAAACAGCTGCTCAGTGTCCTCTCCTTACACACAATCTAGTTTGCATTTCATTCTAGTAACAAAGCCATCTACACAACCCAATTCTTTGAAGACAAGTATAGGGCGTCAAAATGGTGGCCAAATGCATATGGCCTAAACAATGGTATTTTATCGTCCGAAATAACAATGTGTGATCCGAACGAATAATGTGCCCATGAACATGAAAGTTGCCATTTTAAACTGTACAACAGTTCCTAAAAGCACATGGAGCAGCACGAACGTAATAAACACAAGAACAATAGGAACACAGCACAACTACTTTCTTTTTTGCAGCACTCTCCGGATCTTTCTGTACTGCTCATGTTCTCGTAATTTCAGGTCCGACCACCGCTTCCTGAGCTGATCTTTCGATCGTCGTACCCCGAATTTCCGGTGCAGATTCCTGACCACTTTCGCCATGATCTTGCCTTTCGGACATTGTGGTTGGGGTAAGGCCCATACTTTCCATCATAGTCGTCCCTCTTCAGGATGTCCACCATCTCCAACATCTCCCCAAAGGACATATTTGAGTCCTTTAATCTCCTTCTGGATCGGGACGTTTCAGGCTCCGGCCTTTTCTCCTCCTCCTCCTCCTCGTTGCTACAATTAGCATGATCCTGCTGTCTATCCCCCATGTGCTCTTCCCCCACTGCGCCGAACGAAAAGGGGCGGGGAATAGACTAGAAAGAACGTCAGGGGCGGGCGGAGTTATACGCATGCGCAGTGTGTATAAATCGTAACGCGCGCGTCTTACGTACGATCTGTGAGCGGAGGAAGGAGCATCGGAGACGCCGATCGTGCTAACGAAGGTAGGATCTAAACTTGGGCCTATACTGCTTCGAAATGGAAGCCTATATTGTAACAAGATTAGGGGAGTTTGGCCGGACATTAGGCTTTGTCTTGTGTTGTGTCTTACAGAGAAAATGGATGGGTTCAACGACCACAATTTCCTGCCCCTGTTCATAGACAAGTACAGGGAGCTGCCCTGTCTGTGGCAGGTGAGACACCCCCACTATAACCATAAACAGAAGAGGCAGGCAGCGCTGGAGAAACTGCTGGAGTTGGTGAAGCCGGTGGTCCCCACAGCAACCATCCCTTATTTGAAAGCTAAAATTGGTGGCCTGAGGAGCACTTATCTTAGGGAGCGCAAGAAGGTCACAGATTCCCAGAGATCCGGAGCTGCAGCAGATGACATTTATGTCCCCAGGCTGTGGTACTATGAGAGACTGCGATTTCTGTCAGACAACACTGAAGTCAGGGAATCCCTCTCCACTCTTCCTTCCACTCTTCCTTCCATACCAGCTGAGGCTTCCGATGTCCAACCTGGGCCTTCCAGCCAGGAAGAAGTGGAGGAGCCCAGCTGGAGTCAGGTATAGCATTCTTCTACAGATTTCTGGTCAATAAATAAATGATGTTTATTAGATGTTATTATTGATCACTAATTGCTGATTAAAAAAAGTGCTTTACATATCAACAGACAGTAGTGGGCACCCAAAATTGGGAAAAGAATGAAAACTGCTGGGCTCAGAAGGATAGTCTGTTATATTTGTTAACA
The DNA here is from genome assembly GCF_042186555.1 of Aquarana catesbeiana. Lineage (NCBI taxonomy): Eukaryota > Metazoa > Chordata > Amphibia > Anura > Ranidae > Aquarana > Aquarana catesbeiana. The sequence goes on from NC_133326.1 coordinate 586,647,436, forward strand.
TTCAATTTGCAGCAGTCAGGAGGTGAAAATTGTGTGTGATTGATGAATAAAAAACTAAAACTATGTCCCTTTTTCATACACAGGAAGACCTCAGCCAGGAGGAGGTTGTGGAATGTGGCAGTCAGGAGGAGGCGGGGATTAGTGGCAGCCAGGAGGAGGCGGGGCTAAGTGTCAGCCAAGAGAAGCCAGGGACAAGTCGCAGCCTGACTGAGTCTCAGGTCCCTCCCCTCCGCCTGCCATATAAACGAGCCAGGAAGGCCACTCCGAGTCCCGTGCAGGATTCAGCGTACAGGCTGATCCAGGAGGCTTCGGCGTCCCTCCGAGCCTTCCCCAGTCCTGAAGAGGCCTTTGCCTGCATGGCTGCCACAAAATTGCAGGGCATGCAGGAGGGTCAACGCAAGATCTCTGAGGACCTGATTTATAAAGTCCTTCGTAAGGGGGAGAGTGGGGAACTGACACACAAGACGGATGTCATTGAGATCGACGATCCTCCTCCTCCTCCTCCTCCTGCTGCCACAACTCCACCACCACAGCCAAAGGCTGGAAGGAAGCATGGAAAGAAGACCTGAGAGTGATGGCCCTGGGTTCAGTCTGGTCTGACAGAAGCTGCAGTCTCTCGTATGACCACAGCCTGGGGACACAGATGTCATCTGCTGCTTTCCGGATCTCTGGGACTTCTGGACCAGACTGCCCTCCCTTATGATATGGACTCCTCAGGCCACCAATTTTGCTTTTAAATAGTTGATGTCTGCCCCGGGGGTCCAAGGCTTCGCCCACTTCTGCAGTTTCTCCAGCGTTGCCTCCCTCTTTGTTTAGTTGTGAGCCCTTAATAAAATTTTTTTGGGTAAATTCTACTCTCCTGTGTGTGTTTTCATCCAAAAAGGACAGTTTGTTGGTGACGATTCAGGTACATTTCTAAAGTACAATGTGAAATTAACAAGGGACAACAACACCAAACAATCTCCTACAGATTAAATAGAACAACATATTAGTGGTGTTGTGGGAACTTGTCACAAAAAACACAAACATTTTCGGGAATACAAATCAAAATCACCAAAAAATAAAAAAAATAAAAAAGAGAAACACAAAAAAAGAATCTACATTAAAGTCCAAAAAAAAAAAAAATTTTGTTGTCAGATGTGAGAAATCAAAATATATTGAGGGAATCCCGATAAATAGTAACGAAATAAGTTTGTGAGAAGTGTGTGTGAATATGAGCAGCAAAACTACTTAATTCTTGTCACATTATAAAGAAGAAGAGAGTGCGCTGTATTAAACCATTTTGAACATTGCAGCGTGACGAAAGTGCTGTATCCATTCCGAACGCTACGTTTACCAGAACGAGCTGTCCCGTGTCGGAATTTCTTCTGAGCATGCGTGGCACTTTGTGCGTCGGAACAGGCCACACACGGGCGGAATTGACGCGATCGGATTTTGTTGTCGGAAAATTTTATCTCCTGCTGTCCAACTTTGTGTGTCGGAAAATCCGATGGAAAATGTCCGATGGCGCCCACACACGGTCGGAATTTCCGACAACACGCTCCGATCGGACATTGTCCATTGGAAAATCCGACCGTGTGTACGGGGCATTACTCTGCCACATTGTCAACTCTTCAGCCAGGATTTCAAAGTTGTCAACTGGTATTTCCTGATAGTCCCAGGCAAAGGGAGCACCACCCTGCTGCTGAGCAGAGTCTAACAGCTGTTTGTAGGCAATCTCCAACTCCCATTCCTGAACGGCCAGAAACTCCAAATCTTCCAGTGCCTAGTGCACTTCTGAGACATTCAGTCTCCGCTCTCTGTGCTCCATTATTTCCTCCAAACGCCCCTCCCGATCACTTCCAAAGTCAGGGTCCCTGGACAGCCTCCAGTATAACAATCCCAGGCCATCATAGTCAAAGCCTTCCGTGGGGCTGTCATCCGCTGTCCATGGGCACACTTGGGCTACATACCACTGGAGGGCTCTGTAGCTCTCGTCCAACCGCATTTCTGCCCGGATCAGCCTGCTTAACTCGGCTGTCCACTTCTAGTTCAGCTGTTCCCCCAAAAACAGCATTCGCACTTCATACTGCAACCAGTATCTCACATGGACGGAGGGGAGAACTTTTCCCTGGTGTCGCTGCTCACGGGCTAGCGCTTCCTTCCAGAGCTCACAGCGGACAGAATCAAACCATCCTAGCAGGACCTGCTCTGATACTGGTCCTCTGTGCTGTATCTCCTCTCGCAACCTCCTTCTGAATTCCTCATCCATGGTGGCTGGTATTTCTCCTCTCCTGCTATCCTGCTACCTTGGATCCAGGTGATGGTTTGGATGTGTTCACGGCAAGGAAGCACGATCCCACCATTCCCTCCACGGCTCTCAAGTAAGTCTTTCAGTGTGGCTCTCCTGCAGGCTGGTTTTTGAGTGTCCCAGTAACTGGAGAGCAAATCCCACTGCTGCCACCAATGTAACGAGCCCCTTTGCTCGCTCGGTTCCACGCTCCCGACACTCCTCTGCAGCTATTGAATCAGATTGCAGATAGCACCATCTGATTGCTCGGTCATCCAATGCTCCGGGATTAGAATTACAGCTATGTGCCGTTCTAACCCAGTTGTGATAGTTCAGAACAAACACCAGGCAGGCTGTATGTAAGTTCAACCAGGGCTCTATCTTTATTGACAAAATACAGGCTTTTATACACTCAAAGTGTAGGTGCAGACCTCCTGCTCATATTACTCTAACAATACAGTTGTAACCTAATTAACCTAATTAACATGAGATAATTAACTAATCCCTTTAGACAGCCTAGATGACTCAGACATGACCGTTGGGCCAGACTGGCCATCTTGTAGTTTAGCACAATCAACATAGACTCTTCTTCACACAATAGCAGAGTTAATTAACACAAATAACAATGGGGATCTAATGACTATTAGATCCTATGGTAGACTTATTTACAATACACATTTTCAGCAGACAATAGACAGACAGGTGTTGGAATTTACATCAGCCTCTCCTAACAGTATCTGTCCCAGCATTATGAATCAGCCACTATTCCAATATGGCAAATCCAGGGTCCCCAGGCATACAGCTCACAAAGAGCACCGTTCCCCCAAATGCAAGGGCCCCCGATCGATCGGCAAGAGGCTTGCATACAGTCCCCTCCAAAAGTCTCTTTCCCGGCTAGGTCTGTCACAGACCTGCCATGCAGTTCGTTGGAAAGCATATCTAAAAGACCCACACCAAAGAATAAAGAGGACCTCTTCTTGCTCCTCATCAGCTGAGATCTCCAACTCCACTATACCTTCAGTCCTCTCTGAGACCTGCACTGAGAGGAATGAAGGTGTAGAATTAGGTGTGTCACAGCCAAGTACTTGTGGGCAATCTGCTTTCGGTACACCAACGTCAGATTGTACCAGGCAAATTTCTCTGCCCCAGCTGCTGCACCGCCGAAAGAAGTTCGCTCCCAGTCATCCACATGCCCAGCGGTTGAATGCTAGCTTGGCAAAATTGCTAGCACTTCAACTGCTATCTTTTCAGTTGGTAGACTCTGCCCCCTTCCGTGAGTTTGTGGAATGTGCGGTTCCTCAGCCTCAGTGGCAGGTGCCCAAACGCCACTTTTTCTCACAGAAGGCGATTCCGGCTCTCTACCGGCATGTGGAGGGCAAAGTCTTGGCCTCGCTGGACAGGGCGGTCAGTGGTAAGGTACATATTACTGCTGACTCATGGTCCAGCAGGCATGGACAGGGACATTACCTAAGTTTCACGGCGCATTGGGTCACTCTGCTGGCAGCTGGGAAGGATGCAGGACAAGGTACAGTAGTGTTGGAGGTTGTTCTGCCACCACGCCTCCAAAATGCCACTACTAATGATTGTGACACACCTCTCTCCTCCACCCCCTCCTCTTCTTCTTCCTCCATGGCCTCTTCCTGTGCTTTGTCCTCGGAACCAGCGGTGCTCTGTAGGCATTCAAGGGGCTTCGCAAGTACGCAGGCCAAAAGATGCCATGCGGTGCTTGAGCTGGTGTGCTTGGGGGACAGGAGCCACACTGGGGCAGAGGTTCTGTCAGCTCTGCAGGGGCAGGTTCAGAGGTGGTTGACGCCACGCCAACTTAAGGCAGGAATGGTGGTTTGCGACAATGGCACCAACCTCCTCTTCGCCCTTCGACAGGGACAACTGACCCATGTGCCCTGTTTGGCTCACGTCCTTAACTTGGTGGTGCAGCGGTTCTTGGGCAGGTACCCGGGCTTACAGGATGTCCTGAGGCAGGCCAGGAAAGTCTGTGTGCATTTCCGCAGGTCATATAATGCCAGTGCTCGGCTGGCAGACCTCCAAAAGGGGATTAACCTGCCCAAGCACCGCCTAATCTGTGACATGCCCACCAGGTGGAACTCAACGTTGGCCATGCTGCAGCGGCTGCACATGCAGCAGAGGGCCATCAATGAGTACCTGTGCAACTAGGGCACCAGGACAGGGTCAGGGGAGCTTGTTTTTTTTTCCCCCATGCCAGTGGGCCATGATTAGGAATGCATGCACTGTCCTGTCACCATTTGAGGAGGCCACGAGGATGGTGAGCAGTGACAGTGCATGCATCAGTGACACTGTCCCCCTTGTCCACCTGTTGGAGCACACACTGCGTGGAATAATGGACAGGGCACTTGAGGCAGAACAGAGGCAGGAAGAGGAGGACTTCCTTAGCTCTCAAGGCCCCCTTTATCCAGACAGTGTTCCTGCGTGCCAGCCGATCACACAGGAAGAGGACGAGGAGGAGGAGGAAGAGGAGGAGGATTGTGTCAGTATGCAGGTGGAGCCTGGCACTCAGCATCAGCAGCTGTCTTTAAGGGATCAGTCCCAAGAAACACATGGACTTGTACGTGGCTGGGAGGAGGTGGCTGCGGACCATGTCGTCCTTAGTGACCCAGAGGGCTCCGGACGGAATGCCTCAGCAAACCTACGCTGCATGGCCTCCCTGATCCTGCAAAGCCTGCCTAAGGATCCTCGTATTCGTGGTATCAAGGAGAAGGACCAATACTGGCTGGTAACCCTCCTTGATCCACGTTACAAGGGTAAGGTTGTGGACCTTATCTTGCCGTCGCAGAGGGAGCAGAGGATGAAACATCTTCGGGAGGCCTTGCAGAAAGATCTGTGCAACGCGTTCCCAGAGACTGGGAGGTTACAAACTCCTGTTTCTGGACAACGTGTTGCTGAGGCTTCGGTCAGTCAAAGAAGGAGCGGTGGAAAAGGTGGCCATCTGACCGATGCGTTCAGACAATTTTTTAGTCCGCAGACCCAAGGTATGATCGGTTCCAGCAACCATCGCCAGCGTCTGTTTTACATGGTGCAGGAATACCTAGGGGCAAGATCTGACTTGGACACCTTTCCCACCGAAAATCCTCTGGGTTACTGGGTCTTGAGAATGGATCACTGGCCAGAGCTTGCACAGTATGCAATTGAGCTACTGGCCTGTCCTGCATCCAGCGTTCTTTGTAACCGATCACAGGGTGCGTCTGTCCACCGACTCGGTCGATCGACTGACCTTAATAAAAATGAATCAGTCTTGGATCACCACCAGCTACCAAGCACCTGATGCTGATGTAACCGAATAATTTTTTTTGAAATGTCAGATCCCTTCAAAGACTGCCTATGAGTGACTATCCTGTTATGCTGAGTAATTATCCTCTTCCTCCTCAATGATCATGCTGATAGCTTGTAAGAACATTTTTGGTTCTGGACGCCGCCACCAGTGCCTAAGGCCCAATTTTTAAGCCCCTGTTTAACAAGGGCATGTAATTACAATTTTTGATGCAATTCTTTGCAGCAGGGCTAGTTCCTGCGCTCCAGCTAGAGTATCTGTGAGGGGTTGCAGTGTTGTGGCACCAGCACCAGTGACTAAGGCCCAGTTGTTCAGCCCCTGTTTAACAGGGGCGTGTAATTGCAATTTTTGATGCAATACTTTGTAGCAGGGCTCGTTCCTGCATTCCAACTAGAGTATCTGTGAGGGGTTGCAGTGTTGTGGCATCAGCACCAGTGCCTAAGGCCCAATTTTTCATCCCCTGTTTAACAGGGGCGTGTAATTACAATTTTTGACGCAATTCTTTTGCAGCAGGGCTCGTTCCTGCATTCCAACTATAGTATCTGTGAGGGGTTACAGTGTTGTGGCACCAGCACCAGCACCAGTGCCTAAGGCCCAATTTTTCAGCCCCTGTTCAACAGGGACATGTAATTAGAATTCTGGATCTAATATTTCACAGCAGGGCCTGTTTCTGCGCTCACCAAGATTAACTGTGAGGACTTACGTGTTGTGCCACCAGCACCACCACCACCAAAGGCCCAATTTTTCAGCCCCTGATCAACGGGGGCATGTAATTACAATTCTTGATTGAATATTTCACAGCAGGGCACATTTTTGCACCCACCAAGATTAACTGTGAGGACTTACAGTGTTGTGGCACCAGCACCAACACCACCACAAAAGGCCCAATTTTTCAGCCCCTGTTCAACAGGGGCATGTAATTACAATTCTTGATCTAATATTTCACAGCAGGGCCCGTTCCAGTGCCCACTAAGAGTAACTGTGAGGACTTACAGTGATGTGGCACCAGCACCACCACCACCATCACCAAAGGCCCAATTTTTCTGGCCCTGTTCAACAGGGGCATGTAATTACAATTCTTGATCTAATATTTCACAGCAGGGCCCTGTGAGGGCTTACAGTGTTGAGGCCACAACAACACCTAAGGCCCAAATTTCTGCTGAGTATATAGGGAAGGCCCCTACTTTCAAACATCCAACTTACAAACGACTCCTACTTGCAAACGGAAGGAGACAACAGGAAGTGGGATGAAATCTACCCCATAGGAAGGGATTCTCTCCTGTAAGAGTTAATATGGGAAAAAACTTTTCTCCTTTCCACTGATGCTTTATCACCAATCCTTGTTTCACTAAAAAACCCAAATTTTCAAAAAAAATTTGTCATTGGGACAAAAAGTGAGGTGAAATCTTCTGAAGAGGAGCACAGACAGCAAAACAAATGTCATAGGGGTGATAACCCTTCCCTATGTTTTCCAGAAAGCTTAAAAACAGATTTTTTGGCTGGAGCTACACTTTAAAAATGTACCAGTTCAAAATTACAAACAGATTCTACTTAACAACAAACCTGCAGTCCCTGTCTTTTTTGCACCGCCTGTATACTGCTGTTCAGAGTATATAGGGCCTGAGGGCCAATTAATATCCATACAGGACCCAAAGGGCCTGGTAATGGACTGGAGGGTACCCATGCCGTTTGTCTCACTGATTTTCATTCATATTGCCAGGACCCGACATTACATTAAAGCCGCAAGCAGTTTTACATTTTTTTTTTCCTTTAAAAATGTCATTTTGTGCAGGGACTGTTCTAAGCACGGGAAACATGCGCCACTTTACAGGCATGCTATAGACACCCCTCAGGTACGATATTTAAAGGAATATTTCACTTTTTTTTTTTTTTACTTTAAGCATCATTAAAATCACTGCTCCCGAAAAAACGTCAGTTTTTAAAAGTTTTTTTTGCATTGATACATGTCCCCTGGGTCAGGACCCGGGTCCCCAAACCCTTTTTAGGACAATACCATTCAAATTAGCCTTTAAAATTAGCACTTTTGATTTTGAATGTTCGAGTCCCATAGACTCAATGGGGTTCTAACGTTCGTGCGAATTTTCGGTCCGTTCGCAGGTTCTGGTGCGATCCGAACCGGGGGGTGTTTGGCTCATCCCTATTCTACACCTTCATTCCTCTCAGTGCAGGTTTCAGAGAGGACTGAAGGTATAGTGGGGTTGGAGAACCCAGCTGATGAGGAGCAAGGCGAGGTCTGCTTTGTTCTTTGATGTGGGTCTTTTAGGTACACTTGCCAACGAACTGCATGGCAGGTCGACATATGTCTGGTCAAGTATGTGGTGCCCAAGCGGGTGATGTTTTGGCCACGTGAGATACGCTTGAGACATGTGTTGCCAATAGCAGCGGTGGGATCTAATGCACTTGTCTCAAAAAAGGCCCACACCAAAGAACTTTTGGAATAACGCGCAGAGACAGCAGCACCCTGCACATGCGGAGCTCTGCGGTGTAATGCAGTCGGTGTGCTGCCCTTAAGCTGGCCCCTGGAGGGAATCCTGCCTCATTGGAGATGTGCCTCCTCCTCTTCTCTCCTATCAGGCACCCACGTGGAGTCAGTGACTTCCTCATCATCCCCTCCCTCCTCATCACTGGAGCAAACCTGGCAGAATGCTGCAGCTGGGGGAACATGACTGCCAGATTGCTGTCCTTCTTGGGCACCCCCTCTCTCTGGGCTCACATTACTGCCTTCCTCTAGCTGGGTACCATCATCGGAGCCTTCAAAATGCTGGGCATCCTCCTGGAGCAAGTACCCAACACTGTGGTCAAACAGTTCAGGGGACTCCTCAGGAGGACATGGTGGGGCTAGGGAAGGAGTGACTGATGCCATTGAGCCGAGGGAAGAGGCCGCATTGGCAGCTGCTTTGCCAGACAAAGTACCCTGAGCCTGGGTGACAGAGGATGAGGAGGATGAGGACGGCTTGGTCATCCACTTTACCAAGTCTTCTGCATGTTGTGGCTCAACACGGCCAGCTGCCGAAAAAAAGGACAAGCGTGTCCCACGGCCATGTGCTGATGAGGATACACCGTCTCCACGACCAGCACTGTTGCCTCCAGACACAGAGCCTGCTTGCCCTCTTTTATTGGCTTGTGACTGTCTGCCTCTCCTTGTTGGCTTTCCAGACATACTAATGGCCTGCAGTGAGATGTAGATGCATAAAGCTGGGATGTATATATACTAATACTGCAGCTAGCAGAATCAACTGCCTGCATGTAGTATTATTAGTATGAGAACAATTTTCTTTAGGTAGCTTTAGGTGCACACTGTGCAGAGGACACAGTATACTAACTGTAAATACTGTAGCTGCCTGCCTGTGGTACTAATAGGATCAGAAGAATAACACCAATTTTCTTCAGGTAGCTATAGGGGCACACTGTGCAGAGGACACAGTACACTAACTGTAAATACTGCAGCTGCCTGCCTGTGGTACTAATACGATTAGAAGAACACCACCAATTTTCTTCAGGTAGGTACAGGTGCACACTGTGCAGAGGACACAGTACACTAACTGTAAATACTGTAGCTGCCTGCCTGTGGTACTAATAGGATTAGAAGAACACCACCAATTTTCTTCAGGTAGCTTTAGGTGCACACTGTGTAGAGGACACAGTACACTAACTGTTAATACTGTAGCTGCCTGCCTGTGGTACTTCTAGGATCAGAAGAACACCACCAATTTTCTTCAGGTAGCTTTAGGTGCACACTGTGCAGAGGACACAGTACACTAACTGTAAATACTGTAGCTGCTTGCCTGTGGTACTAATAGGATCAGAAGAACACCACCAATTTTCTTCAGGTAGCTTTAGGTGCACACTGTGCAGAGGACACAGTACACTAACTGTAAATACTGCAGCTGCCTGCCTGTGGTACTAATAGGATTAGAAGAACACCACCAATTTTCTTCAGGTAGCTTTAGGTGCACATTGTGCAGAGGACACAGTACACTAACTGTAAATACTGCAGCTGCCTGCCTGTGGTACTAATAGGATCAGAAGAACACCACCAATTTTCTTCAGGTAGCTATAGGGGCACACTGTGCAGAGGACACAGTACACTAACTGTAAATACTGCAGCTGCCTGCCTGTGGTACTAATACGATCAGAAGAACACCACCAATTTTCTTCAGGTAGGTACAGGTGCACACTGTGCAGAGGACACAGTACACTAACTGTAAATACTGTAGCTGCTTGCCTGTGGTACTAATAGGATTAGAAGAACACCACCAATTTTCTTCAGGTAGCTTTAGGTGCACACTGTGTAGAGGACACAGTACACTAACTGTAAATACTGTAGCTGCCTGCCTGTGGTACTTCTAGGATCAGAAGAACACCACCAATTTTCTTCAGGTAGCTTTAGGTGCACACTGTGCAGAGGACACAGTACACTAACTGTAAATACTGCAGCTGCCTGCCTGTGGTACTAATAGGATCAGAAGAACACCACCAATTTTCTTCAGGTAGCTTTAGGTGCACACTGTGCAGAGGACACAGTACACTAACTGTAAATACTGTAGCTGCCTGCCTGTGGTACTAATAGGATCAGAAGAACACCACCAATTTTCTTCAGGTAACTTTAGGTGCACACTGTGCAGAGGACACAGTACACTAACTGTAAATACTGCAGCTGCCTGCCTGTGGTACTAATTGGATTAGAAGAACACCACCAATTTTCTTCAGGTAGCTTTAGGTGCACATTGTGCAGAGGACACAGTACACTAACTGTAAATACTGCAGCTGCCTGCCTGTGGTACTAATAGGATCAGAAGAACACCACCAATTTTCTTCAGGTAGCTTTAGGTGCACACTGTGCAGAGGACACAGTACACTAACTGTAAATATTGTAGCTGCCTGCCTGTGGTACTAATAGGATCAGAAGAATACCACCAATTTTCTTCAGGTAGCTTTAGGTGCACACTGTGCAGAGGACACAGTACACTAACTGTAAATACTGAAGCTGCCTGCCTGTGGTACTAATAGGATTAGAAGAACACCACCAATTTTCTTCAGGTAGATTTAGGTGCACACTGTGCAGAGGACACAGTACACTAACTGTAAATACTGTAGCTGCCTGCCTGTGGTACTAATAGGATCAGAAGAACACCAGCAATTTTCTTTAGGTAGCTTTAGGTGCACACTGTGCAAAGGACACAGTACACTAACTGTAAATTCTGTAAAAACACCTGCCTGTCTGTCAGTAGGAAGAGAATAACAAGAACTGATCTAGCTAAACTGAATACAGTGCATATATATATATATATATATATATATATATATATATATATATATATATATACACAACACCTAGGATGCATATATATACACAATACACTGTAAGTGCAGCTAACCGACTCGCCTGCCTACTCTATCTAACTTAAATCAAATGACACTCTGTTTATCTCTCTCCGCCGCAACACACTACACAAGGCCGCCACGCAGGCGGCCTTATATAGTGTGGGGCATGTACTAAACCCCCTGAGCCATAATTGGCCAAAGCCACCCTGGCTATGGCCAATTACGGCTCTCTGTACAGACGGGTCATAGTGCATGCTTGGCCAATCATCAGCCAGCAATGCACTGCAATGCCGCAGCGAATTATGGGCTGTGACGCCCCACTCACATTTGGTGCGAATGGCCCATAACGTTCGCAATTTGACGAACGGTCGAACAGGCGATGTTCGAGTCGAACATAGGTTTGACTCGAACTCGAAGCTCATCCCTAGTGCTGGGTTTCCTGATTGCAGAGCCCAGTAAAGCATCACCGGGACGACCCCTCCCGCTGGCTGTAAAAAGGATCCAGTGGCTATTCAGCTGCTCAGATCACTTTTACAAGTTAGAGAATCACCAGGGAGAAATATTAATACCGGGGTTATGGCTGACAGATGCAGCCATGACCCCGGGATAACCACTTGAACACAATTACATATATTTATGTGATTGTGTGGCAAGTGGTTAAAGCAGAACTCCACCCAAAAGGGGAAGTTCCTTTTTAAGTCCTCCCCCTTCATCCCTGCCACATTTGGAATTTATTTATTTTGGGGGGGAGTGGGTACCTAGTTTTGACAGGTACCTGCTACCACTTACACTTGGATCACCTAGCGGAAGTTCTCCTCTCCACTCCCTCCCCACAGTCTTCTGGGACATGTCACAGGTCCCAGAAGACTACGTGACCATGTCAAAAAGCACACAGTGGCTCGCGCATGTGCAGCCGGGTTTGAAGCCGAAAGCAGCGTAGCTGACCGCTCACAATTAGGATGCTGGGAACCTGAAGGCTTGTGTAGAACTAGTCTGGGTGGGGACAGCACTGGATCCATGGGCAGGTAAGTGTCCTTTTATTAAAAGTCAGCATTACGCATGCATGCTCAGATGCATCACTAAAATGCATCACAGTGCTTGCACCTATTTTCCTTTTTTTTTACCTTAAACTTTTAACTTTAAACTACTAACTCTATGTTTGCCAGTGCACTGCAATGCATAATAGTGCATCTTAATGCGCTGCACAAAAGCATGAGCAGTGCTATAATGCAGTTTATTTATTACAGGAAATGTCTATCCAAATGACCCCTTCAAACTGTGACATTCAGGCCAAAGGACAGCTTTATAAATAGTTCCAAAAGAGGAAACACTTCAGTGTTGTCTAGATTCCAGTATTTTCGTTTTTACTGAAGCAACTTCCTCTATCGCTAAATCTCTGTCATAGAATGTGTATGTTTATATCATTAGCTAAAACTAGTGAGGGTTTTTATGCTTCAGATGTGATGTTACAACCTTGATCCCATTAACAAAAAACTCTAAACATAGCACATTTGTAATCATGTTGTGAGAAAATGGCTCAGATTACCCACTGGACAACATCAAAGTAATAAAATGTAAATCTGAGGAACTGTTGTCGGCAAAATTTCCATACAAATTAGCCAATTTTACATAGTTTGTTCTAAGCTAAGGATAAACAGAACACATTAGGCAGTGGCTGCTGACTGTCTGTTCAAGAACTTTTTTGCATCATTTACAAGAAAAAAAGTGCAATAACAATGTGGACCTAAACACTTTTCATCAAAAACAAAGAAAATTAAAGTTAGGTCCCAGCCGGTTAGGCATATTATCCCTGATTAAAACTTTCCTGTTGCAATTTTTTTCAAAGCACTGACCTCTTCTTTAAGCAATATGAACTGTCAGTAAGAAACATGCATTTTAAGAAGAGATGCATATGTTATCAGCATGATGCATATGAGTGGTATTAGATGCTGGAAAGGTTGGGATACATGTGTAGATAATATGGTAGCAGTTGCATTGTTATGTTGCATGATATTTATGCAATTGTTTATCAAATACATATTTTCAGGAAAAAAATAAATTGAAATACATTTAATGCAAACAAACATAATATAGGGTTGCAGTAAATAGACACCAAACATGTCAACCCTGAAAATTGTGTGTGCCCATGAATTTGTGAAAAACTATGGTTTAGAGTTAACCCTGAATCATAGCTCTAAAATGATTGCTCTCACTTTCTTTGCTGTGATATCTCACATGCGAGCCCTATGCTGTGCGCTTGCATTATGGTGTGTACAGGTGTGAGGGGGTGCTTTAAAAAAGTGCTAAAGCCTTATAATGCCCCGTACACACGGTCGGATTTTCCGATGGAAAATGTGCGATCGGAGCGTGTTGTCGGAAATTCCGACCGTGTGTGAGCTCCATCGGACTTTTTCCATCGGATTTTCCGACACACAAAGTTTGAGAGCAGGAGATAAAATTTTCCGACAACAAAATCCGTTGTCGGAATTTCCGATCGTGTGTACACAAATCCGACGCACAAAGTGCCACGCATGCTCAGAATAAATAAAGAGATGAAAGCTATTGGCTACTGCCTCGTTTATAGTTCCGACGTACGTGTTTTATGTCACCGCATTCAGAATGATTGGATTTTCCGACAACTTTGTGTGACCGTGTGTATGCAAGACAAGTTTGAGCCAACATCCGTCGGAAAAGATCCTAGGATTTTGTTGTCGGAATGTCCGATCAATGTCCGACCGTGTGTACGGGGCATAAAAGTGCTAGAACCACCTGGAACACTTTTTTCTTTCAATATTTTTATTATGCAAACAAGAATCATACAGAAACATGTTTCAAATAAAAGTTTCAAGTATAAAGTTGACAACAGGAGACATGTTACGTATTAAGTAAACGTACCCCCAGGTAGAGCGCCCAGAAGATTGTCTCAGTAGTGGGTGACCTGGGAGGCTTTCCCCAGCCTACGGTCCCCCCGCTCCAAAGTCCGTTAACCTATACTGATTATGCTCCCCTATATAATCTTAAAAATACGTAATCAACAAGGGTAACTGAGTTGTCAACTACGCTATGGCGTGAAACAGGACAAAGGAACCAGTTAAGATCTAACAAAGTGGGGCAAGAAGAAAGCAGGAGAGGGAAAAGGAGGATAGACGAGAAGAAAGGAAGAAATATAGAAGATAGCGAAGACACAGAGGGGGAGGAAGAAGTTCTGGTCAATTATGACGAGGAGAAAACATATTCGGTCCAGGGTGCCCAAATCGCGTCAAATCTCATAACTGTATCCTGAATAATACTGATTGCTTTTTCTTGGGTCAGAATCCAAGATATTTTCCTCTTTGCTGCTATGAAGGACACGGAAGGCTGCTTCCAAGCCCGTGCTATGGTGATCTTTGCCCCCAGTAAAATGAAGTAGATCAATTTCTGAGCGGTCACTTTTTAACTTTTTCATTCAGTAAAGCAATATGTGGAGATTTGGGGACAGCAAAGCCCGTGACCCTCTGCAGCAAAGAGAAAATCTGATTCAAGAAACCCCGTATACAGGGACAATTCCACCATATATGGAGTAGGTCACCCCAGTGGCCGCATCCCCTAAAACACAGGGGGGAAGCCCCTGGGAAGATCTGAGCTAGGCGAGAGGGATCCAAATACCAGTGGGTAAGAAGTTTAACACTAGCCTCTACTAGCGAGACATTGGCTATACCTTTGAAGGAACGAGAAGATTGATGATACCAGGTTTCTGTGTCCCAGTCTATATTCAGTTCTTGTTCCCATGCCAAAGCATACAAGGGTTTGCCTGAAGCCTCTGCCAAAGAATTGTATATCAAGGATATGCCCCCCTCTGATCTCTGATCTCTGAGCACCATTTTTCATAGGGCGTAACACTCAGGGTCTCCGGACCAGCCTTCCAAAGAGATAGCAGGAAGTTACGTATTTGCATTAGTCTAAATTGTTCAGATGCGGGGATTTCCAACTTGTGTACGCATTGGTTCAGGGTGAGAGGTCCCGAGGCGGAGAAAAAGTGCCCTATTCTATAAAGACCCTTTTTTAACCACCACTGGAATGCTCTAATGTCCAAACCTGGAGGGAAGAGGGGATTAAAAAAGAGGTAGGTTAAGGGGCGGAGCTCGAAGGTGAGTGCTGGGTTAACAAGGAGTGTATCACACAGGGCCATCGAGTGGGAGAGAGTAGGAGCTAAGATAGGTGGCCTATTTTTCTTGGAGCACCAGATGAGATAATCTATGGTGTGTTTGGGAGTGACTTGCCGCTTCATATGAACCCAATCAGGTTTCACCCCCTTTGAATAGATTATGGAGAACTGAGCTAGTTGAGCTGCCTGGTAATACTTCCAAAGATCTGGAAGTCCCAGACCTCCCTGGGTTCGTAGCCTAAGGAGAACACTCCTGGGACAACGGTATCCTTTGGAACCCCAAATAAACTTGAGAACTCTGGATTGAAATTTATTAAGGTGAGATTTTTGAATCGGGATAGGGAGAGATCTAAACAGGTACAATAAGCACGGTAGAAGGGTCATTTTGACTAAGGCCACTCTGCCCAGCCAGGATAGATCACACCCTGCCCACTTGTCCAGGTCAGCGCTTAATTTTTTATAAATTGTAGGGAAATTAGCGCTATATAGGTGTCCCACGTTAGCTGTCAGATTGACCCCTAAACACGGGAGGGAGGAGGAGCTCCAGAGGAAGGGAAAGTGCTGTTTAAGTCTCTCGATAGTAGACAGTGGAACTGAAATGTTAAGTGCTGTGGATTTTGAGAGGTTAACATGTAGACCTGATACCTTCCTGAAGTTGTGTAATAGCCAGAACATTAGGTGTAGAAATTAAGGGTGCAGTGATAAAAAGTAGTAAATCATCTGTGAATAAAGCGCACTTGTGGGGCTCCGGGCCACACTGAACCCTGCGAATATCTGGGTAATTCCTGATGCCTATTGCCAAAGTCTCAATTGCTATTGTGAATATCAAAAGGGACAGGGGGCATCCCTGTCTTGTGTCCTTTGATATAGGAAACCGCTCCGACTACTGGCCCTGCAGTCTTACCCGAGCGCTGGGATTGGAGTAAAGGGCCTTGAGTATTTCTAGAAAATTAGGGCCGAATTCCCACCTGGCCAATACCTCAAATAAGAATGGCCACTCAAGTGTATCAAGCGCTTTCTGCAAGTCAATAGACAAGAGATAGCCTTCCTGGGGGGAGCCCCCATCCCATCCCAAGTGCAGGAGAGAGATAATGTTGATGGCTCTCCGTATCTGATCGGGCCCCTGTCTCCCCGGGATAAATCCCACTTGATCTCTCTGTACATATCGGTCTATAAATGTGGATAGTCTATTTGCTAAAATTTTTGTTAGAATTTTGAGATCATTATTGATCAGCGAAATAGGCCTATAATTATTAACCTCAGAGTCATCCTTACCCGGTTTCGGGATGACCAATATGTATGCAGAGTTAGCGTCATCATCAAGACGGGCGCCCTTCCAAAGGGAGTTGAAATGTCTTGTCAGATACGCAGAGAGTGTTGGAGCAAAAGTTTTATAATAGCAGACGGAGAATCCGTCTGGTCCCGGTGTAGAACCCTTTTTGAGGTTTTTAATGACCTCTAACACTTCTGGCTCTGTAATAGGTTTCTCAAGTTCAGAGAGGTGAGCCGAATTCAATTTGGGGAGGGGGATCCCATCAAGAAAGCCCTGCAACTCTCTGGAGGGGATAGGGGCATCTGCTTGATATAACTGTGAGTAGAACCTCTGGAAGGTAGCCATAATTTTGTCTGGATTTTGGGTGAGGGCGCCTGTAGGTGTGTGTATTTTAGGAAAGGAAAAGGATCGAGGTTTAGGTGTTAGTCTGTTGGCCAGTCGGGGGCCTACCTTATCTTTCATTAAGTAGTGCCTAGCATTAGCCCAGCGCAGGTCCTTTTCTACGTGGGTGGTGAGCACAATATTGAGGGAGAGTCTTACTGCTTCTATCTGTGCTGTTGAGGAAGCTGTTGGATTACGTTTATGGTCTCTGGAGAAATTCTTTTTCAAGGTTGTCAATTTCGGCTCGTTTGTCCCGTTTGCGCTGTGAGGTGATCTGAATGAGCTTACCCCTAATGACAGCCTTGTGGGCAGCCCAAAGTGTTGTAGGAGAAAGTCCCTCTGTGTCATTCAAGTCAAAGAAGGACTTGATCTCTTTGGATAATTCAGTAGCCTGTATTGGGTCGCTCTAAAGGGGCCGTGATGATCTTGGAGTCTCAGGATATCCATCAAGACCATGGCATGGTCCGATAGTGTAGAGTCTCTGATGAGTGATTTAGAAATGCATGGGATCGCTGTGGCTGAAAGGAAAATGTGATCTATCCTGGTGTAGGAGCTATGCGGGGCTGAGAAGTGTGTATAGTCTTTTGTGGAGGGGTTAATTTCCCTCCAAATGTCTATTAAGCCGTGGGAATTAACCAGTTTAGCTATGCGGGTGCTAAATTTAGGGGGGCGGCGTATCCGGATTAGGCTGTTGTCCGACTTGTCTGGTCCAGGGCCACATTCGAGTCACTTCCCATGATCACCGTCCCCGAGAAGTGTGGGGAGAGAGTTTCTAACATGGAGGAAAATTCCACCTGGCCTCTATTTGAGGCATAGTATGAAATCAGCGTAAAAGGGGAACCATGGATGGTACCCACTAACAGTAGATATCTACCGTTGGGATCTGATACCTCCTTAGAAAGGGTGAAGAATGTTGTTTAGAGAATAAAATTCCGACACCTTTAGTTTTCTCCTCTGCATTAGAGAGGTAAAACTGAGGATAATTGTGGTGGATATAAAAGGGTTTGTAAGATATAAAGAAAAAGAATTGCGCTAGGTGCTCAAAAAAATATAAATATGAAAAAATAATTTATAACAAAGTAACCGTGAAGGGGGTCCCGCTGCTAAACACTATAACCAATACGAGGGCACAAGAAATAGACATAAAGAGAGCAGTGCAGCGCTGGACAAGTTTCACAAGTGAAAAAAATGTGTGAAAAATTGTGTTTAAAAATATAAATAAAAATTAAACAACAATAATGAATAACAGCTAATGATGGTGACTGATGAAAGAATCATTCAATCAAAGTCCATAGGTGATAATGAAAGCAAATACAATGAATGCAAATATAGTGAAAAAAAGTTCATAAACATGATGTGAGTGAAGTCCAAAGGTTATTCAATGCGGAATTCTGGATCAATAATCAACCGCCAGTGCTGCCCACCACCTGGTTGTTCAGGGGGGTCAAAACAGGCTTAGGAGAGAGAGATATGAGGTGAACTTCAAGGGATGTCCCATAAGAGGCTCTGTAGAGAATCTTGCCAACCTACTTCCTGGGCGACTACTCAGCAACAGCAGGGCGCCAATTCGGAAGATGTAGTCCTAAGGACGCTTCCTGTATGGTGATCAGTGTTTGTTCCAGAGAGACCAGGCGGAGATGAACCACGTATCTCAAAAAGAAAAAAAGGGGGGGACACCAATAGTGCAGATAAACCAAGACTGAGTTTATTTAAAAAAATACAGATAAGTAAAAAGATGAAGCATTAAAACCCAGCAGGGACAGCATATAAACTCCTCTGCTGTTTAAAACGGAATCACGCATGCGCGATGTGTGCTAGCGTTGTGACCCTACGACCGTTTCGTCACAACTGACGTTATCACCCCTGATGACATCAGTTGTGACGAAACGGCCGTAGGGTCACAACGCTAGCACGCATCGTGCTAGCAAGAAGGCCACTCATTAACTGTTAGTAAGACCCTACCTAGGTGACTGTGCAAGGGGTAATTAATAAACAAATTAAGCTCATCCAACTGTATGTGTACACATGCACACCCGGGAACTCAGGCGGACACGTGTACCCATATTTGCCTGCACACCCGCCCCAATCACTGGCTCTAAAGCCGTATCAAGGATAAAACACAAAAAAAAGGGGGGTTTCCACTGGAAAACTGGGTAAAAAGTAACAATCAAAAAGTGTTCATCAACGTTGAAGGGATACTGGAGACAGTGTCGAACCATGGAAAGTGGAACCTGAAAAAAGAGATAATGAAATGTCCAGACCATGCAGGAGAGTATTCAAGGAGGTTGAGCGTCTTTGGATCACTTGGTGTGTTGCCTCTGCCATAGAGGAGCAATGGGACTCGTTGGAGGTGGTTGCTTGGAAGACCCTGGTTCCTGTGCAAAAAAGCAGATTCGGGCATAACTGAAGGGGTCTGAGAAATAAGGCCCAAGCGCAGGAGAAGCCTTTCACCTTTCTGTATGGTAGAAAAGCCGTGCGACTTGTTCTGGTGAGAGAAGGTGAACTTGAAGGGGAACGCCCATCTATACTTGATAGACTGCTGGGATAGTACAAGTAGTAGCGGTTCGAGCGGCTGTCTCCTCTGGATAGTGTAAGGAGATAGGTCGGCGAATACCTGAATTGGGTGACCCTGAATAGTGATTCAGTTAGCTTCCCTCGATCTCCCTATGATTTCCTCCCTCACAGAGTAGTAGTGTGGCTTCACAATGATGTCCCGGGGAGGGCCCTCGGCACGGGGTGGTTGCAATGCTCTATGAACTCTATCCAGCTCCAGCTTATGCTCCACTATTCCAGGGATGAGGTCCTTGATAAGGGCGCAAATCGCTTCAGAAGTGTCTTTAACAGATTCTGGAAGGCCTCTGACCCTAAAATTATATTGTCTGGTTCTATTTTCCAGATTGTCGATTTTCTCATGTGCTGATTCCAATTGATCTTGCAGGTCTTGTATGCGGGAGGTATTCTGATTAGCTCTTGCTATGGTGTGTTCTGTTTTCTGCTCAATAGCCTCTATTCTAGCACCCAAGTTATGGAGGTTAGCTTGGATAATAGAGGTAATTTGTGTTGCTGTATGTACCAGTCCTCTGGAAAGCATCTTGGAGAACGTGGCCATAATTGTAGTTAGGTCAGTGGGGTGTATTGAGGGAGGCAGAGTCACACCATCCTACAGCCCAGCTTCTGTCCGTGTCCCACAAAGGGGATAATAGGAGGTCATCTAGTGTTCTCTCTGAGAGATTCTGTGGAGGCTGGTGAGGGGACCGGGCCGCTGAGGTTACTCACTGTGGAGGGTCCTGGCTGATTATAATACGGCATGGATGGCTCAGCGCCAGCATCCGTGTCCTCCATCTCCACTGTCACCTCAAAACACAAGATGGCGGCGTGCCGGCCGCCATCTTGTGTTTTGCCTGGACCCAGGAGACAGCTGCTAATTGACAGGAAAGGTCCTTTCTCGCACCCCCTTGCAACATCCGTGTGTTGACGGGACTCTCAGGTATTGGAGGAGCCCAGACTCGTGTGTCGCGGCTCTGTCTGCTCTCTGCCAGGTGAGTCAGACGGCCAGAGCGGGACGGAGCCTCGGAGTCAAGCGGCCATTTCCGAGCGATCCGCACATGCGCTCCACCTGGAACACTTTTATACTAAAGCCCATTGCTGAAGGTAAAGATCCCTCCTTGTTTACCATTCTGTTTATAAACGTATCTTGAATATTAGAAGGAAAAGGGAAAGGGGAATATGGGACTTTAAATGAAGCCGTGGCCTGGTACTGCCATGTGCTTCCATCCCTACCAATATGGTACAAAAAACGAGGGCAAAAGGGTGGGACTTTGAATGAAACAAGTAGCAGCAACTGAATATTGGTTGGACATGTAAAAAAGTATTTATTGGTACAAAACACTGATATACACACATAATATATAGAGAGAAAAGTAGGGAAATGAATCCCACATAGTAACCATGATAATAATATGGATATCAATTGCATGACATAATAAATCACTAAAATCCATCAAATTGGATATATATACAACATAATTTCAAGATAATGCCTACATGGCCCATGGCCTTACTATTCCCAGTAAAGTTGATATGGATAAACATGATTGTAAAAAATTAAATTGACCACATGATTGGTACAATACATGGCATATATTGTCTCTACGCATTTCGTGGTGTGTGAACCACTCGCCAGGAGCAGGCACGTGGTAGATCTACAATAAAAGGTTGAATAAAAAATGGGTCTAAATATTCTGTCATATATCATTATGGGAGAGGGGGAACCCCCTACCACATGTTACTTACAGAAAATTTTGTACTGGTGGTGTAATGCTAGGAATCACGGGTCACCTGGAGGCATCATGGTCGGAAGCTGTGGCGGGGAAAGCACCCAACAATGCCCAGCAGCTCAGGTAACTGTGGGTCTAGGCATGTCCATGGTGCAATGTGGGATGGTGTGTGAACCAACCAAATGGGTTGCTGTAAAGTGTTTTGTACCAATAAATACTTTTTTACATGTCCACCAAATACTCATGCTGCTACAAGTTTCATTCAAAGTCCCACCCTTTTGCCCTCCTTTTTTGTACCATAAACGTACCTTGGTTGAAAATGGATTAAAAGACAATTGGTTTCTCACTCCTTTTAATAAAATCTAATCTCCATCACAGATGAGAAGTAAAGAATATTTTCTACTTATGGTACAATTAGCATGTGGTCTCTCCATCCTTGCTACAGCATGCTTTGTTTCAGGACTAGGAGGTATAGGCACCTACTGGCTGTTTGCTGCTGTTTGCCGACCTACTCTGACTTTTTACCTTTCTGGCCTGGTTCTATTCCTGTTCAGCTACCATCTGGACAGGTATGTCTGAGGGCCGCAGCCTGGTTCACCCACCATTAACATCCAGTGTGTGTGTGCTTGGACTCTGCTCTCTCTAGTTACCTCTGCTCTTTTTAACTCAGAGAGACTTTACTCTCTCTACTCTCACCTACAAGCTTTTTCCTGTAGCCAATGCTACCAGCTTATGATGTCAGTCAAGTGTTAGATTTTTTTTTGTTTTGCTGCAAGACAATGGACTATGAGCAGTTTCATTGCATTCATTCGGCTCTTCCATTTTCTTCTTTCTAGCATTTCCCACCTCAGCAGATCTTCCAATCCTGTAATTGTCACCTTGACTGGCTGCCATTAAATCATCCACATTTAGATTTTTATTACATTTCATTAAAATTTTAATTGATTTCTCTGTTCTCTTTCATTGGGTTCCTTCAGTGAGACTTCCAACGTCTTTGAAACATCAGTGCCCACCTTTTCTATTATGCTATTAAGACCCTCCACATTATCGGAAAAGACCAGGGATGCGGTTGAGGCCAAACCAAAAAGGTCCTTTACATCAGAAAACCATGTGCAGATAATACCATGGGAACTCCTTGCAGCTATCACCTCTGTGAGACCGGTGTCTGAAATGGCAACCTTATCTTACCAGAACATCTATCCCTAGTTGTGGTAGGAGCCAGAATCGTGATGTCAACACACATGGACCGTTCTGCAGGTGGCCGTGCACTACTGATATTTTGTCTGCCTCATACAAGCAACTGTTTTATAAGTGCATTTTTGTTTTTAATAAATGGGGATTTATATGTTAATGCACAATGAGCCCTCTCTATTGCTTATATCGTAACATGCTAAGTGTGGGGTGAGCCTGGATTCATCCCCAATCTTCGAGTGACAGGCTGACAGGCGGATGCATACAGAAGGTGCGAGGTCGAGGTGACACAGGTTAGGCTGCATTTCATGGGCACTGGTCAGGCTGCATTTTATGGGCACAGGTCAGGCTGCATTTTATGGGCACCGGTCAGGCTGCATTTCATGGGCACTGGTAAATATTTTAGTACACCATTTGGTTCAGAATATTTTTTTTATTGATTTCCTCCTCTAAAACCTAGGTGCGTCTTATGGTCAGGTACGTCTTTTGGAGCAAAAAATACGGTATATGAATTCTGGAATAAATTGCACTTATATGTATTTTTGAGTATTGCACATAGCACTTTATAATGTGGACTATCAATAATTCTTCTGTGAATTAATAACATTTTGATAGTCAATATGATGTTTTATCTTCACTTTTGGAGGCAATTCATTTTATCATTTTACTAGATTAATTAATGAAACAGGGCGCAATTATACGGTAATTATCTTACCAGTAACCTATGTTTATTTTTACATGAGGACAAGGTAAGGTTTAGGCCTAGGACGTTTTTTTGGGTAGTACCTAATTTGCACTGTTGTGTGTTTGCTACGCCAAGGCAGGGACAGCCTTAGAAGAGGAAAAAAAATGATAATTCAAATCTGTACATATAAAATACTTTTTAAGAAAAAAAAATAAAAAACTACTACCTTTGCTTGCAAAACGTCTGCCTGCTCTCCTCCTCACCACCAGCACCCCAACACTCATCCTCACTGCCAATACCCCATGCTTACTCCTCACTGTCCAGGGGACCGTGGACAGGCTCTGTGGATAGTTGGCAGGGATATTATGAGATTAGCTGAAGAGAAAGTGGAGGAAAATGATGTATGAGCAGCATGGGTCTAACCAGATATCTGAAACAGAACACTGCAGTCTTTTAGTAGTTGACTAATGACTAGCATTGTAATGTCAAGCTACACACAATTCATGAAAACTGATATGATAAATCTATGTTAATAACATGCATCTGGCTGACAATATTAACAAGTAGTCTGGTACAGGAGGCAGAATTAACGCATTCCATCCCCCATATGATCTAGACATCTGAGTTTGATGAGGAATATGATTCCAAGTCTCTATGAAAGGGTAATTGCATGCATTAATATGGAGGTTGTTAAATGGTTGCCTATAGTACAATAAAAATATGACCACATTTGGGAAAACTGATATTGTTGGGGTTTTTTTGGATTAGTATAAAACATTTTAGTACTCCTATCTCCCATCCTTAACTCATAACTCATGTCATAGGATGAGAAGAGGGCTTAGGGACTTTAGAAGGTCCTCAAAGCTCATGCTCTAGAAGGTCCTCAAAAAGCTGCTGCATAAGCAAACTGGAGCTCTCCATCAATTCAGAAACATCTGCAAAGAGTCTTATTTCTTGAGACTCAGATTCATTTGATGCCCATTGATTGAACTTTCCAGCAACCCAAAGAACCCAGAACTTGCATTCTTGACCTCTATTTTTTTTTGTTGTGGCTGAAATCTGACACCGCTGTTGCCACACTGGGGATACTGAGGAAGCCAGTCCAGAGGTTTGGCAATTTTAAATCCCTGCTCTTCTCCTTGACACCAGAATATGTTGTTGCTGATGCCGTCATTGAGAATTATGCTGTTCTGTAAACCCACATACAGCATAAAGTTATCTCCCAGGCATGTTATCTAAAAAATGTATGCTTTTCCCATTCATTGTCAAAATTGAATTAAAAGGTGAACCTTCTTTCCACTGTACAGTATTTAAAGAGAAACATGTTTTTGCATTGGTAAATTGTCCCTCATGCTAAAGCTCAGCTCCACATTCTCTTTTGAGATAATTATTTGGGTATTAGCCTTGAAAATGTCCAAAATTAATTTTCCCACCATAGACTTCCATACAGCATGGTTTCAAGTTCACAGGTGGCAGACTTCACCATGAGTTTGAAGAATGCCTAGCGAGTTAAACCCAGACACCTTGCTGATCATTAGTGTGTTAAGTCACTTTTCAATCAGAAATAAATTAACGTTGCAATATAAGATACAGAAAGTATCAAATGTAGTGGAATGGAGAAAACCACTAAAGGGAGAATCTGTAAATGTCAGTGTAAGTGGCAGTGTAGGTGTCAGTGCTAGTTGTAGTTCGTGGCAGTGTAAATATCAGGTAATGGCAGTTAGTGTAATTGTCAGTTAGTGTCATTGTCAGCTAGTGTCAGTTAGTGGCAGGTGCAAGTGGCAGTTAGTGGCAATATTAGTGTTAATGTGTTTTAGGTAAGAAAAAAATAGTTCTATATTTAGTGTCAGTGCAAGTGTTAGTGTCAGAGTCAGTGTGTTTAGGTAGGACAAAAAATACAATACATATTATTGTTTCTTGGCCCTACTATGGATACAAAGAACAAATCACACACACATATGTAATATCACCGTAAGAATTTATTTTGCAGGGTTTTTTGGTGGTGGTACATGGTAATGGCAAGAAAATATACAGCCAAATTTAATTATTTTTTTTTTTACTATTTTAGGCTAGTTTTTCATCAATAAGAAAAAAAAAAAATCAGGAGATATCAAATGAAATTCCAATCATTCCTGAAAAATAGATCTAATTCACCTGAATACACTAAGTAGTTGCGATGATATGTACAGTTTTACTAACACATGTCAAATTGGGCTTGGGCATTAATGTTTGTTTTAACCCTGGTCATGAAGGGGATTAAGAAAAAGGAATCAGAAACGTCATGTTATCTATGGATTTAGGAAAGGGCCAGTGGCCTGTTTTCATTAAAGTTTGAAGGTTTCAGTTTGAATGCAAAAAGTGTATTCCAAAAGTGATAAAACCGCACTGTGTGAATTCTTATATACAATAATGCCCAATTAACTTTAGGTATCATTGAATCAAAACCCTGGAGTGGAAATGATAAATACAAGCATAGCTAAATGAGCAAAAAGGAACAGCAACATAAACCAATAAGCAACATTGTAACTTTGCTTTGTATATACTGTATAATCAATCAAATAAAATACATCCGGCTACCAAGATAACATCGGCTGTATGGTCAACTGGGTAATATCCAAACACCGTATTAACAAACATCTTATAATTTGAACTTAAAGAACAAAAGGCAAAACACCCTTTTTACTGGGCAACCATGTGTATTCTGCCATTCTGCCCGCAGAAACTGGAAAATATTTGCCTGATCTTGCCATATTGTCCAGATGGGGAAATGTTTGTATTTGTGGTCATCACCATGATACTGTCCAACTGGAGGCTGGGGAAAAATTAATAGACTACCATGGACAATCATGGCTCAAAATTGCAAAAATGGCGAAAATTTCCATTGGTTGTAGAATATTCTGTAAGACAGATGAATTAGCATCTGGATCAAGTGCCTGCAGTAAGCTAAGTTCTTGCCTCTGTTTGTTATATGAAGACTGACCATCAGTTTGTTTTGACACTTCACTTCACTGCAGTAAGCATTCCATAAACAGTACCTATCTTTTTATATAGCACTGTGTTGCCTTGTTCTAGAAGCATTATGTGCTATAGTTTTTAGAATAAAGGGTATAAGGCAGGGATATGCAATTAGGGGACCTCCAGCTGTTGCAGAAATACAAATCCCATGAGGCATAGCAAGACTCTGACAGCCACAAGCATGACACCCAGAGGCAGAGGCACGATGGGACTTGTAGTTTTGTAACAGCTGGAGGACCGCTGATTGCAAATCCCTGGTATAAGGAATAGCACACCATTTAACCGGCTTGTATATAGCTGACATGAATGCCATCCATCTCTGCCTCTAAGCCTGCAGCACCATCTTCTGGCCAACTAAGAAACAATTTTTCAATGTTCTTTACCTAATTGTCAAATTTGTATTTATTTACATGTACATGAATAGACTTATTTTGTAGGAGTCAATAAATGAAAGTGTTAGATATGCTAGACAAAATAAAAACTGCTAAATAAACACAAGAGATCATTTTCCAGAGCAGGGTTCTCCAAACTACAGCCCATGGGCCAAATCCAGCCTGCTGCAAGATTTTTTCCTGTGTAAGGGGAAACTCTGTTGGGAACTGTCATGTAAAAAAGGACTCTGATGTAAGGTGGCCTACAATGTAAGGGGATTTTGATGGAGATTCTGATGTAAGGGGGATTTGATAGGTACTGATGTAAAGGGGCTCTGATGGGCTCAGGTTTATATGGAATGTCTATACCTTGTTTTACCAAAGTTTTATTCTTTTGTGTATTCATTTAAATTTGATTTGTTCAAAACAGTTTTTTCAGCCCCAAATATTTGTAAAATCTACAATGTGGACTCCCGTACTGAAAAGTTTGGGGACGTCTGCTCCAGTACATCTGTTAATTTATCAAAATTTGGCATTACTTACACTGTTGAGGTTGGTAATGTTTATTTTCAAGGAATGTGGAGCCGGATCAGAGGCACTTCCTGTAAAAAAACAGAATGGGAATGCAGTGTATGTACTGCAATAACAGGTTAAAAAAAGAGAATATGTTCATGCGTACTAAGAAGTGGAGATTGATGGAGGTCTTCCCTGTAATCTAGGCAGGCATATAGCAAACAGAACAAGGCTGCACACACAGCTTCAGGCAAAAAATGGACACACCCGATCCAAGGTGCTAATCCCAGCTCATCACCGTAGGCAATATCAGGAAGAGAAGAAAAGATTGAGTGCACACTTGAGTCCAAAAGATGCTGTAGAAATTTCTTTATTGTCATGAGCCAGACGAAAATGCAATGATGATCAGTTAACGCGTTTCACACAAAAAGAACCGTGTTTGTTCACAACAATTGAAATGCTCACAATACAAGCTATTTAAAGGAGTATATCAAATCAAACACCTAACACAAAACACTTGTAGTTAAAGAGCAATCAACACAAAACTTCACTGCCATAAAAACATTTCTTAAATGCTAAAATATCTGATCATGAAATGGTCAAAACAAAAAGAGATAATGTAAACATGTAAGCAAGAAATGTATTAAAAACAAAAATAGAAAAAATGAGCTAAAAAAACTGTATATATAGCAATATAAATCACATATATCACTGTGTAACAGATTAAGTCTAATTGTGTGATGTAATGCTTATTATTAAAGACTTCCTAAAAACTGTTCAAGGATAAGAGGAAATAATGAAAAACTAAACCATATACATGATGGAAAGAATGCGCATACACATGAAAATTAGCCATGTCCACATATATATATGTAGCACCCTCTACCTAAAGGTAGGTGCTAGAATAGTATTTTCTTTAGCTCAGGGCCTAAGTGCAGTTAAATTTAGCCAGGCCTGTGCTTTAGGCTGGGCCTGGATGTTTTGATTTGGGACTGGGAGTGTTTGGTGTAGTGGGGGGTGTGGCCACCTGTGCTCTGACTCAGAGATGCCTCCCCTGTTTCCGGAAGGATAGTTCTGGAAGAGAGGTTGGACTTGAGATCTGAGTGGCAGGCAGCTCATGTGAGGAACTCTGAGCAATTATCTTTTGGTGTTGGGAGGGGGCAGGCCTCCCATATAAGCTGGGGTCACATGCTGCCAGGGAGGAGTCTGGAAAGTAGGAACAGATAATGGAGTACTGAGTGCTGTTTCGGGCATCCCCACGTGGGGATGCGCCATGCGCGGAGGAGGGATGAAGGAACCGCTAGGAGGGAGTTCAAGATAAAGATCTTCATCCTTAAAGAAGTATCAAGCTGCTGTGACTAGGGAACACAGGACTTGCATGCTGGTGGAGATCTGGAAGGAAAAAAAAGCAGTCAAGCGGAGGAGAGTAGAGCAGTGTTCTGTGACCGGGGACACAGAACTACCATCCTCCTAGAGAAAGGTCAGTGTAGAATTCTGTGGCTGGGGAACGCAGCGTTGCTAGCCCTGGACTGGCTGAAAGCAGTGGTCCACTCATTGCCATGTGTCAGGTCATCGTGTGGAGATATCAAGTCATCTCCGGCCTGGTTAGCACAATGGTAGTGCCTTCCAAAGACTGTGTGGCTGTCTGATTCTCTGGGCTATCGGGGAGAAGCAGTGTGTGCTTCTGGCTCTTTAAATCGCATGGACAATCCCATCATGGTCTGCAATGTGGAATTATTCAGAGTGATTCTTCATTGTTCAAATGGAAGTGCAGAAATAGAATATCAGAAGGTTTTACAGTAAGGGTTTGTACAAGGAAAGTAGAAGTAATAGTCTGCAGAAGAGTTATTCAAATGAAAGAGACTGAGGTGCAAGCAGTGTATCCAGTTTTGGCAAGGCCACGGCCACTGAATAAATAGATACAATGTGAAATGGGTTAAATACTATGGGCATCTCATGTCACCTTTTCCCCAGTTCAAGTTATCCCACAATAAATATGACAAAACCATGAAACTGACTGTTCTTTGAGTTAATTGATAGTGAGGAGGATGGCAGTGGGGTGATTGGCGGATTGCTAAGAAACCAAATCAGCAGCCCTTACGGGGGTAACGCTACATATAAATCATGTGGAGGCAAAGTATTGTGTATATAAACACATATACAAAGCAAATATTCCACAAAGAACCACCCTAGAAAGTATTCCATGTTTATCGAGTTTACCTTTCTATTTAGATCACTTATGGAATCAAAGGGAGTGTTCTCAACACTCAACTAGTAGGAAGAAAAAATAATAAAAAAAGGGAGAGAAAAAAAAAACCTTTTGCCTCAATAGTGGAGAGGAACTAATTATTGTAATGAGTGATGTCCCACTCAAAGTTCACCCCAAACGGAATGCGTGTCTTAAAATAAAAAAATCCAAAAAACTTCTCTTTTGCAGAGAAGTCTAAAGACGTTGCCACCCCGCTTGGGTGTATGAATCTTCTCTATGATTTGCACACCAACAGCTGAAGTATTGCCTTCATGAAATTGATTAAAATGTTTGGCTACATTGGTAGAGAATTTCTTCTCTATGCTATATATTTGTTCCTGGAACCTATCTCTGAGGTGTCTTGTGGTGCGACCAATGTACTGTACATTACAGTAATTATATATATTACATAACGAGTGTTGCAGTTGTAAAAAGATGTTAATTTATGTTGTTTACCATTAGAATATGAACATACAACATCCCCCTTAGTAATATGTGCACAGCAGGAACACACAGTCGCACCACAACTATAATTGCCCTTGCAATGCAACCAAGTGTATGACTTGATTTTATTTGATTTAAAGGCACTTAGTGAGAGATAGTTTCCCAAAGTGGGAGCACGTCTGGAAACGAAATTGGTACCATCTTTAGTAAATTGGCACAAATCCGATCCTCAAATAGGATCGGTAAATATCTGTGAACAATTGTCTTAATGTCACTAAATTCCTGACTGAACGAAGTACTGATGGTGGCTCTCCCTCTGTTGAAACACACTGCTGTTTTCCAATACGATTTTTACCAATATGGTTGTGCTATAGGAGGTCATTCCTATTTTTGGAATTAGCAATAGAAACTGCTCTATCAAGAATGTATCTAGGGTACCCCCTCTCCAAGAAACGGGTGTATAGGGCGTGTGCTTCTGTTTCATATGTCACAGGATCATTACTGATTCTGCAAATCCTGAGAAACTGGCCGACAGGAATACCTCTGATGGTGTGTCGAGGATGGCCAGATCTGGCCATCAGCAAAGTATTTCCTGAAAGAGGTTTCCTGTAGAGTCCAGTATGTATTGAAGTACCTCGACCACACAAATAAACATCAAGGAAGTTAATTTCATATTTATCACAGAGCCCTGTGAAATTTAGGTTCATGTTGTTGTGATTGAGATATTTCAAAAATTCCTCCAAAGAACCAAAAGCTGTGTCCATAATAAAATTAAATCGTCTATGTAGCGAAAAAATGTTTTTATCAAAAGTCTGTATGGATTAGAAGAACCATATATATGGAGATGCTCCCACCATCCCATATATAAATTGGCCAATGATGGCGAAAATTTAGCGCCCATCGCTGCTCCACACTTTTGAAGGAACCATTCACCATTGAAATAGAAGAAATTATGTTTTAAAAGGTATTCCATATTTTTTTCTAGACTGCAGGAAATGTCACGTGTGAGAAAAAAATGAACAGCTTCTAAAGCTTGGACACGTGGAATGCTGGAGAGGAGGCTAGAAACATTGCAGTTGACCCAGAGCGAACAATTGTCCCATCTGGTGTCACCTGCGATGCTTAACAAATGATTGGTATCTTTTAGATAACTGGGGAGATTGACCACCAGAGGTTGCAGCACACAACCAAGCCATTGACCCAATCTTTCATTAAGAGAATTGATACCAGAGATAGTAGGCCTCCCATTCAGGGGGTCTAACCCCTTGTGGGTTTTAGGTAAATAATGAAAGATTGGTGCAACTGGAAAGTCAGGGATTAGATTAGCTGCAATTTTATTGTCAAAAATACCTAGACATATCCCCTCGTTTACCACAGATGTTAAAATCATTTTAAACCTCTTAGTGGGATCACTTTTTAATCTTTCATAGATCTCATCATTGGAGAGCTGTCTCTCTGCTTCTGATCTATAAGAATCTGCATTCAATATCACCACTAAACCTCCCTTGTCCGAATTTTTAATGACGATGGAGGTGTCTTCCTCCAAATGCCTCAAAGCCTTTCTTTCACTACCTGAAAGATTATCACGATTGGTGCATGTGTCAACCGATATGTTAGATGCTAATGACGAAAGATCTCTTTCAATTAATTTTTGGAACTTGTCCACCTCGGGACAACGTGCACCAATGGGATAAAAATGGGAATTAGTTTTAAAGCAGCCTGAAGTGCCGTCAGGGAATGTAAGGTTACTGGGGGCCTTTTCCGAGCCTTCATGAGACAAATCCTGCAAATCATTTAAAGCACACAGTTCTCTAAATGAGAATTGTACAGTGGTATCAAGAGAACTATGTACATCAGCAGACTCATATGTGCGACCAAGTTCAATATCATGATTATCATCAAAATAATTTTTTTTTTATTGTTAAATTTCTAATAAACGTATTAATATCCAAAAGGGTGTCAAAAACGTTGAAATGTCTTTGGGGGCAAAAATTAAGGCCTTTAGACAATAAGGAAGTCTCATGAGGGGATAAAGACCAGATCAGAAAGGTTTAAGACATTGCAGGTACCTACTTCATTTTGGGGGGGACAATCCGTAGTGGATAACGATTGGAACCACCGTTGGTGTCCCCATTTGCGTCCCCTTCTTTTTTTCCTTGTCAAAAGAAGTTTATTGAGTATACAATGTTATAAAGATACATAAAGTAAGTTTACAAGGATCTATAAAGTAAGCTCATTGTTTTACAGTAGGGTTTATATAGGTAAATATCATGAAATTTCAAATATTAAACATTGGGTTCACGTAAACCTAAATTAAAGATATATATCATTTCCTTAGTTACTTTTGTAGGTATTTAAATGATTTATACCTACTATATATATTGTTTACAAGTAGAGTGTATATAGGTCAAATAAATTCTGATAATGAGCTTTAATCGTAAGGTGGAGAAAAGGAAAGAGAAGAAAAAGGGTTGAAAGGTAGAGGTATGGTCCACAAGGTTGTCCCGCTCGTCAGTTTATTATTCTTTTTAGTTCTCTTTGAAGCCTTAGAATGGGTGTCTCTGTAAGTCATTTAATCTGTTACCATGGCAACAGGACAGAGTCATTGAAGTTTGACAGGAACTGTTGTTTTATCCAAGGATGCCAAAGTTTTTCAAATTTTGGAATTTGATTTTGATCGATGGCTACCATCTTAGCATGGGACATTGTATTATTCATTCTGTGAATTGTTTCTGCTAGTACCAATGTAGGAGATTTCCATGCCTTGGCCACTGTTTGTTTTGCAGCCGTTATTAGTTGGATCATAAGTTTGAATTGAGAGAGTGTTAACCATTCCGGTTTTAGATTAAGTAAAGTTAAATATGGATCTGGTTGTATTATTTTTTAAAATATTTTAGATGCAATCACGAAGACTTCCTTCCAGAAGGTTTGGATTACTGGGCACGTCCACCATATGTGTAAATATGTGCCTATTTCTGGGCATCCTCGAAAACAAAGAGCTGAGGTATTAGGTGAATATTTTGCCACTCTAGCGGGTACAAGGTACCAGCGAGTTAGGACTTTATAATTTGTCTCCAGTGCTAAGATGTTGGGTGAAGATGACTTAGATGTGAGCCATATGTTAGACCAGTCCGTGTCTTCTAAAGTTCGTCCCATGTCCTCCTCCCACCTCTGAACGTAAGAGGGTCTATTAAGATTTGGTACTCCATATAATTGATTATAAAGTGATGAAATTGTACCTTTAGCAAATGGATCTTTTCTACAGATTGATTCAAAAATGGATAATTGGGATAATGGTGTATCCCCCTTTAGGAATGGTGTATAGAAATTTTTGATTTGAAGATATCTAAATATCTCAGAGTTTGGTAGATCATATTTTTCTCTAAGCGATGGGAATGAAAGGAATGATTTAGATGCTATGAAGTCATTTAGTGTCTGAATGCCTGATGTTGTCCAAGCTTTAAAAGAATTTGGGTAGATCCATGCCGAATAAAAGGCCGGATTTCTGATAAAAGAAAGGAGAGGATTGTGTGGAGATTGTAACTGATATTTGGTTTTTAGTTTATCCCAGAGAGATAAGAAGTGTTTAGTTATGGGATTATGAATTTTAAAGCGGTCTTTAGGATCAAGCCATAATAAATTTGATATTAATAGAGGGTCATTTTCTGAAGCCTCTATAAATACCCATAATGGGATTTCCTGTTTTGCATGGTATTTGGACAGACTGGCCAAATGTGCCGCTCTGTAGTAGTTAGTAAAATTAGGGTATCCCAGGCCTCCTTTATTTTTGGGAAGATGTAGTGTGTGTATAGGTATACGTGGTTTAGAAGAGCCCCATATAAACGAAGTTGCTCTTTTTTGTACTATTCTCAAAAAATAGGAAGGAATTGGAATAGGGAGGACTCTGAATAGATAAAGAAATTTGGGTAGAATAGTCATTTTGATTGCATTAATCTTCCCCATCCAGGATAAAGGAAGTTGCGACCATTGTTTTATTAGATTTGTGATCTGTCTTAATACAGGAGGATAATTGGTTGAGAATAAGTCAGAATGAGAGGCTGTTAAATGAATTCCAAGATATGGGATTGATTTTTCTGCCCATGTGAATGGGAGTGCAGCCCTAGCCGGGATCAATTCCATGTTTGTGAGTGAAATATTAAGCACTAGGCATTTCTTAAGATTAATCATAAGGCCGGATAGGGCTGCAAATCCATCAAGAGCTGGTATTAAGTTAGGACCAGAGACCTGTGGTGATGATAGAAAAAGTAATATATCGTCTGCAAATATACATAATTTGTGTGTAATACCTCCTACTTCAATGCCAGTTATAGTTTGGTTTGTTCTGATATATTGGGCCATGGGTTCGAGTATAAGGGCAAATAATAAGGGAGATAATGGGCAACCCTGTCGGGTACCTCTTTCGATATTAAAGGCTTCAGATTTGTATCCAGCATATTTTATATAGGCTTTGGGTTTATTATATAATGCTTTGATCCATGTTAAAAAGTGGGGTCCAAAACCCCATTTTTGTAATGAATATTGCATATATTGCCAGGATACTGTGTCAAATGCCCTCTTAATATCGAGAGATAGAAAACATAAAGGGATTTTCCGTTTTTTAGCAATATGTGCCAATAACACTGCCCTGCATATATTATCGCCTGCCTGTCTATTTGGCATGAAGCCTACTTGATCTCTATGTATTAATTTTCCTATAATGCTATTGAGGCGTTTTGCTATTATTTTTGCTAATAATTTAATATCGAGGTTTAACAGAGAGATAGGCCGATAATTCACACAGGAAGTATCATCAGAAAGGGGTTTTGGGATCATACAAACAATTGCCATTAGTGTTTCTTGCCGAAAAGAATGTCCTTCTAGAAGTTTGTTAAAAGTTTCAGTGAGAATGGGAGAGAGTATTTCTGAGAATGTTTTATAGTATAAAGCCGAGTAGCCGTCTGGGCCTGGTCTTTTGTTAAGTTTTAGGTCTTTTATGGCGTTAGCAACTTCATCTATAGTTATAGGCTCATCCAAACTGCTTTTTTGATTCTGAGATAATTCAGGTAAGGTTATTTTTGAGAAGAAGGATTCAGCCTCTGTAGGATTAAATTCATTGTTTGTCTTGTATAAAGTTGCGAGATGTGAGTGAAATTTATGGACTATTTTAACTGGATTACAAGTGTAAACATTTTTTGATAATTTCAAACGTATTGGTTTGAAAGATTTGTTAGTTGAATTTAATGCCCGAGCCAAATATATACCTGGTTTGTTTGTATTCATGTAGAAATTGTGTTTGGAGCGTTTGAGGGATTTATCAACTGACTCAGTGAGAAATAGATCGTATTCCAATCTAGATTTTTCCAGATGAGATTTTGTACTCTGAGATGGATTATCTTGAAATGATATGTAGGCTGCATTAAAATTGAGTTCTATTTTTTTTGCTAGATTTTTGCGTTCCCGTTTAAATAGTGCCATTTGTCTTTGTATTGTACCACGCAAGACAGGCTTATGAGCTTCCCACAGTGTTATTGGGGAGATGTCTGTTGTATTATTAATTGATATGTATTCCTTTAAAGCTTGTTCAATGGCCATCTGATGTAGTGGGTGTTTGAGCATTATGTCCGGTAAGTACCACATTGGGTCATGCGCTTTTGGTATGGCTGAGGCTATAGTAGTGTATACTGCATTATGATCAGACCACGGAATCGGAATTATATCTGATGCAATAATTTCTGGTATCATTCCTATTGTTAGAAAAATATGATCTATTCTGGTGAAGGTTTGATGAGGGTGCGAGAAATAAGTGAATTTCTTTTTCATTGGGTTACTTTCTCTCCATGAATCTACCAGATTGTATTTGGAAAGAAGATGAGAAAAAGGTAATCTAGAGGTTATTTTGGATGGTGTAAAAGGTGATTTATCTAGAAATGGGAGGAGGACCTGGTTCGAATCCCCACACATTATCACTGTTCCTATTTTGTGTGTATTAATCACTTGTAATATATGTGAGAGGAATGGTGTAGGTTGTTTGTTAGGAGCGTAGTAGGAAATCACCGTGATTGCTGTATCCATTATATAACCCATGAGTATCAGGTATCTACCTTCTGGGTCTTTAATTTCTGATGATAAGGTGAATGGTGTGGATCGGTGAAATGCAATTAGAGTTCCCCTTTGCTTGGTACAGGCAGAAGCCGTGTAAATTTGTTGATAAAAAGGAGAAATATATTTTGGAGTAGAATCTTTGGTGAAGTGTGTTTCTTGGAGGCATACTATGTGAGCCTTCTTGTTATGGAAAGTACGGAAGGCTTTGGTCCTTTTTTGAGGGACATTTATTCCCTGAACATTCAGGGAAAGTATATTCAGTGGTGCCATGGCAATAGATCAAATAGTTTTGACTTACTTTTTGTTATGCAGAGCTGACTGCGCAGATCAACCTGTGTGGACTGAAGAGATGAATAGATAGAAAAGAAACCAGTGAATTCTGGAGTAAAGAGTAAACAAAAAACATATGAGATTAGATGATACATTGTATAAATTATTTTTTGCAAGTAATCACAATTTACCCGTGAAAGAGAATAAATATCTCTCTCAGGGGAATACGTGCCTTCGTCACACTCCCACATAATATGGTTGGGAGAATGAGGAGGGCTAATGGGGTACACGGATCTTCCGCTTACAGGAGAGAAGTGCTATGTCAAAAGACATCAAAATGATGTTTCATTAGTTGGAGTGCAGAATATAGTTTTTGTTGAAATTATTTATTCCAGGGTGGTTGTATATAGTTAGTCTTGCCCTAGGCTAAATAATTCAGTTAGAAAGGTACTATTAATAACTTTGGTATTGATGAAGATAGTTTGAATTATTTTGGGATTTTAACCCTTTTAGAGTAAACAATTACATATTTTATTCATATGTAACTGTTTAGATATGTTAATTCATAAAATTGAGGTTGTATTGCTTCAGATTAGAATAAACAATAACATAATTCTAGGAACTAGTTAGGTAATAATATATTTGTTTTAAGAAAAGAAAGAAAAAAAAAAAAAAAAAAAAGCTTCCATTACTTCTGGATTATTGAACATATTTGTCCTAAAAAGTAATAAATCTATTGTTATTACCTGATAATATATAACTGAACAAGAATTTCCTTATTTCACTTATATATTCTAAGGCTATAGGAATCAGAAGTAATAAGAAATATAACTGGAATGTAACATGATCCCACACAGTGTGTGACTATCAGAATGCAGTTACATTCAGTTATAAATATAGGTTTTTTTATAGAGAACCATCTCTTAGTATAATAAATGAAGAGATATCAGGAATTAGGATGTCAGTCCATTGAATCTTCTTGGTCCATGGATGATGTGGCATAACGGCCTCTTTTGTGAGAATGATGATTCCCATTTTGTTCTCGAATTTTCTGGGTGCTGCCTGAAGGTGAAGATGATGCCATTCTTCTGCGTATGGGAGTGTTGCTGCTTGTGGGTTCTGTCAGATTTAATTTTAAAAGGGTTTGTTGTAGTTCATCTGCTGATCTGCTTCTGTAAATTGTACCTTGGTAGTTAAATCTGACTGAAAAGGGGAAGCCCCATTGATACATAATGTTGTGGCGTTGCAGTTCCATTAGTTGGGGTTTCATGGATCGTCTTTTAGTAATAGTAAGTTGGGATAGGTCAGCAAAAATTTGATAATTGTGTCCTTGAAAATTAAGTTCCTTTTTTTCTCTTGCAGCAATTAGTATTTGTTCTTTCGTTCTGTAATAATGAAATTTTGTGATTATATCACGTGGGGGTCCATCTTTCTTTTTGGCTGTGAGGGCTCTGTGTACTCTGTGCGGTTTCCCAGCTCTCTTATTTCTTTGGTTAGGCTGTTTGTTATTTGGTCTGAGATTTGTTTTAAAGCCTTATGAAGCATCTTTTCAAATTGTAATAATATTACTGGGGATACTGAGGAGGCTTGTGGAGAAGTTTGTGAGAGGATTTGTTCCGTATCTGACTCAAATGGAGAGTCTTGCTGTGACATTTTCTGTCTGTGAGAGCGCCCTGATGCTGTATCTTGTGAGGTGACTGGAGCTGCTTCAGCTGCAGTGAGTGCCTGTGAGCTCTTTGTGAGGTGATTTTTATTTTTGCCACGGTTTCCTCCCAGTACCATATTTCCTGCCCAAACTTTCACAGTTTGTTCCCTGGGGCAAAAAGGTTCAAATGGATACCTTTTGAGCCTGCAGGCTCCGCTTTGTCCTTCTCTTCTCTCCTCAGCGGTGTGGAGCTCTAACAATGCATGTCTGCTCCGCTAGGCTCCGCCTCCTGCCCCCCCCTTCTTTTTTTCTTGGAGCACAGTATTTTTGTTTCTTGGAGCACTTGCGCTTCTGTGCCCCGTTTTTTGGAAAATTGAGTGTGCTGCTTCCATCGGTGCGTCTGCCCTCTGAAGAGTGTGTAGTGGGGAAATCCGAATCAGAGGTAAGTACAGGATCTTCTGTACTTACTGCATATAGCAAACTACAAGTCTATCCGAGCATTCACTGAATAGTAGGGATGAGCCAAACACCCCCCTGTTCGGTTCGCACCAGAACATGCGAACAGGCAAAAAATTTGTTCGAACACGCGAAAACCCTTAAAGTCTATGGGACTCGAACATGAATAATCAAAAGCATAAAATAATGCTAATTTTAAAGGCTTATATGCAAGTTATTGTCATAAAAAGTGTTTGGAGACCTGGGTCCTGCCCCAGGGGACATGGATCAATGCAAAAAAAGTTTTAAAAATTGATGTTTTTTTGGGAGCAGTGATTTTAATAATGCTTAATGTGAAACAATAAAAGTGTAATAGTCCTTTAAATTTCGTACCTGGGGGGTGTCTATAGTATGCCTGTAAAGGGGCGCATGTTTCCCATGTTTAGAACAGTCTGACAGCAAAATGACATTTCAAAGGAAAAAAAGTAATTTAAAACTACTCGCGGCTATTAATGAATTGTCGGTCCGACAATACACATAAAAGTTCATTGATAAAAATGGCATAGGAATTCCCCACAGGGGAACCCGAACCAAAATTTAAAAAAAAAATGGCCTGGGGGTCCCCCTCAAAATTTATACCAGACCTTTAACGTCTGGTATGGATTTTAAGGGGAACCCCGCACCAAATTTTTTTTTAAAAATGGCGTGGGGTCCCCCCAAAAATCCATACCAGACCCTTATCCGAGCACGCAACCTGGCAGGCCGCAGGAAAAGAAGGGGGACGAGAGAGCGCCCCCCCTCCTGAACCGTACCAGGCCACATTCCCTCAACATTGGGAGGGTGCTTTGGGGTAGCCCCCCAAAGCACCTTGTCCCCATGTTGATGGGGACAAGGGCCTCATCCCCACAACCCTTGCCCGGTGGTTGTGGGGGTCTGCGGGCAGGGGGCTTATCGGAATCTGGAAGCCCCCTTTAACAAGGGGACCCCCAGATCACGCCCCCCCGTGTGAAATGGTAAGGGGGTACCCCTACCATTTCACAAAAAACTGTCAAAAATGTTAAAAATGACAAGAGACAGTTTTTGACAATTCCTTTAGTTAAAGTCTTTTTTTTCCATAAAAAATAAGCCCCCCGCCCGCAGACCCCCACAACCACCGGGCAAGGGTTGTGGGGATGAGGCCCTTGTCCCCATCAACATGGGGACAAGGTACTTTGGGGGGCTACCCCAAAGCACCCTCCCAATGTTGAGGGCATGTGGCCTGGTACGGTTTAGGATTGGGGGGCTGCTCTCTCATCCCCCCCTCTTTTCCTGCAGCCTGCCAGGTTGCATGCTCGGATAAGGGTCTGGTATGGATTTTTGGGGGGACCCCACGCCATTTTTATTTAAATTTTGGCCCGGGGCTCCCCTTAAAATCCATACCAGACCTAAAGGGTCTGGTATAGATTTTGAGGGGGACCCCCACGCCATTTTTTTAAAAAATGTTGTCCGGGGTTCCCCTTAACATCCATACCAGACCTGAAGGGCCTGGTATGGAATTTAGGGGGACCCCCACGCCATTTTTTTTTAAATTTTGGTTCGAGGTTCCCCTGTGGGGAATTCCCATGCCGTTTTTCATCAATGAACTTTTATGTGTATTGTCGAACCGACAATTCATTAATAGCCGCGAGTAGTTTTAAATGACTTTTTTTCCTTTGAAATGTCATTTTGCTGTCAGACTGTTCTAAACATGGGAAACATGCGCCCCTTTACAGGCATACTATAGACACCCCCCAGGTACGAAACTTAACCACTTCAATACCGGGCACTTAGACACCTTCCCGCCCAGGCCAATTTTCAGCTTTCAGCGCCGTCGCAATTTGAATGAAAATTGCGCGGTCATACTACACTGTACCCAAACAAATTTTTTATCATTTTGGAAAAAAAAACAAGTTTTTCTTTGTTTCTGTTAAAATTTTTTGTAAATAAGCACGTTTTCTCCTTCAATGATGGGCACTGATATGGCTGCACTGAAGGGCACTAATACGGCGGCACTGATGGGCACCGATGAGGTGGCACCAATGAGGTGGCACTGATGAGGTGGCACTGACGGGCACTGATGATGGGCACTGATAGGTGGCACTGATGGGCACTGATAGGTGGCACTGATAGGTGGCACTGGTATGCGGCACTGATGGGCACTCATAGGTGGCACCGATGGGCACTCATAGGCGGCACTGATGGGCACTCATAGGCGGCACTGATGGGCACTCGTAGGTGGCATTGATTGGGACATATGGGTGGCACTGATGGGTACTTATGGGTGGCACTGATGTGTGGCACTGATGGGCACTGATAGGTGGGTACTGATGGGCACAGATGGGCACTGATGGGCACAGATGGGCACTAACAGGTGGCACCGATGGGCAATGACAGGTGGCACCGATGGGCAATGACAGGTGGCACTCATAAAACATATTGGGGGCATTGCTGGAACATAATGGTGCCAATCAGTGCCCATTTGTGGGCACTGATTGGCACAGATTGGGCACATTGGGCACATGTGGATGGCCATGGGGTACATACCTGGCCATCCACATGTTGCCCCTTCCCTGGTGGTCCTAGTGGCGATCTCTGGTGGTCCAGTGTAGTGATCTGAGGGGGGGCTGCGCTGATAAACAATCAACGCAGACCACCCCTGTCAGGAGAACCACCGATCGGCTCTCTTCTACTCGCGTCTGTCAGACGCGAGTGAGGAAAAGCCGATCAATGGCTCTTCCCATTGACAGCGTGATCAGCCGTGATTGGACACGGCTGATCACGTGGTAAAGAGCCTCCGCCGGAGGCTCTTTACCAAGATTGGTGGAGCGGCGTGTCAGGCTGACACACCGCTCCACCAATCGCCGCGATGCGCGCCCCCGGGGGGGCACGGTGGCATGTTGTCCTGCTGGACGTCATATGACGCCCAGTCAGGATAACGGAACCACTTCCCGGACGTCAATCCGCTATAGGGGGGGGAGTGGTTAAAGGAATATTACACTTTTATTGTTTCACTTTAAGCATTATTAAAATCACTGCTCCCGAAAAAATGGCCGTTTTTAAAACTTTTTTTTGCATTGATCCATGTCCCCTGGGGCAGGACCCAGGTCCCCAAACACTTTTTGTGACAATAACTTGCATATAAGCCTTTAAAATGAGCACTTTTGATTTTTCCCATAGACTTTTAAAGGGTGTTCCGCGGCTTTCGAATTTGCCGCGAACACCCTAAATTGTTTGCTGTTCAGCGAACTGGCGAACAGCCGATGTTCGAGTCGAAAATGAGTTCGTCTCAAACTCAAAGTTCATCCCTACTGAATAGCTGGCGCATACCTCCCAACTTTTTGAGATGAGAATGAGGGACACCTATTAGCAAAAATATGTAAGCATAGGACACACCCCTGCTACACCCCCTTAAAGGAGAATTAGGTAAACTCACTAGTGCTTTTTTTTACCACTACTATTACTTTATAATGGCTGGCTTTTAAGATTTACAAATGCAGCAATGTAGAATTTGGATGAAAGGTTTAGCACTGGGAAAGACTTTTTAAAGATAAATAGTGCATTTTATATACAAGTATATAGATCAGACCAAAATGAGGGACAAATGAGGAGGAAAAAGGGAGAGCGAGACTTTGTTCCAAATCAGGGACAGTCCCTCGAAAGCAGGGACAGTTGGGAGCTATGCTAGCGTAGTTACAACAAAGATAGAAAAAAATTATCTGTCAATTTTTCCCTACACACACAAATTTACCTGTAACTATACTGCTTTGCCACTGCATGAATATTGAAGAACGTAATTTACTTCTTCTTTATCTTTGAAAGAGGACTCATGGGTACTCTCAAATCATCCTGAGTTTGGGTATTATAGCCTATATCTGACCCATTGCTAGGATCTATCCTAAAAGCTTGTCATAGGTGACATAACATTGCAAATTATCCCTGGCCC
Organism: Aquarana catesbeiana; assembly: GCF_042186555.1. NCBI lineage: Eukaryota > Metazoa > Chordata > Amphibia > Anura > Ranidae > Aquarana > Aquarana catesbeiana. The sequence continues at coordinate 586,689,310 of NC_133326.1, forward strand.
ATATTGTCATTTTTGTGTAATAGCGGGCTGTCTTTAGAGCATGCTTAACATGCGATATGAGAGCCAAACTGTAAACTATGCTGTATGCGTACTTGACAAAGCATATTAGTGTTAAACAAAAGCAGCACTACAGCAGGTGCAGCTACAGTACAACAGTTATTCAGAGGAAGCTGAAATAAGTTATTGTAAAATACTTACAAAATTGCTCAAAACCATTTTTTTTTCTATCAAATAATTTTTTTATTTTTGTTAATGCTTATTCAATAGAAAGTTTAAGGAGGCAAAGATACAAAGAAAAAATACAAATATTTGATTTAATTTCTAAACATAAGAAAAGACAGGTAAATATATATAGCAAGCAATTAAAAAAAAACATCTAACAAGACAAAAACAATCAACATACACCTCTTAAGTTGATTTCCGAGTACATTGTTATTTCCCTCAGCTATAGTTGTCTACTATTATTCTCCGCTTTTTAGTCTCTTATAAATCGATCTTCTCATCCCGCCTATTCCCCCCCCCCTACTCCCCCATCTTCCCCACATGAACCATCATATAGTAAATTACCAGGGTCATGCCAATAGGACCATATTTTGTTAAACTTTTGGGGAACTCCTCTATGTTTGTATGCTAATCTTTTTAATATGTGTAGCACTAAACCCGAAGGAGCTGCTGATTTTAATCGGGCTGTTACCGTCACCTCCTTACCCGTAGTTTCACCAATACCAGAACTTAGAGTCCATGTTGAGCTTCGTATCCGACAATGTAGGCACCAGTCACTTAGTACTTTTTCAATGCTTTAATAGGAAGTAACTTGAAGAAGTAGCAGGAAAGAGGTAGAAGAAGAGTTGCAGGGAAAGTTCAAATACCTTTTCTTTAGCACGTTAAGGAATTTGAAATCTTGGGGATGAATATACCTTGAGTCCAGGATTAAATCTTTGCCCACCCGGATAGGTCTCTCTCACTGACCTAGCAGCCGGAGCGTAGCACGAACAAAAAGTCTCTGCCACAGACTTGAAAAGAACAATTTTACTGTACAAACCTCTGCCACAGGACGCAGTGGTAGTTTTAGATGAACTGCAACACAGTACCAGAACCCTTAAGCCCACCCGGCAGTACTTGTGTGATAGGTTAGATCAAGATGCATCCTCCAATCGAGTCACCAGGCCCCTCTTGAGACACCAGCATTCCGCTCGGTCCTCTCCAAAGACGGGTCCTCCCCTGGGTCTTCTCAATTGTCCGGCTTCTTCCCACAGGACAGACAACACAGGACCATCTCCGCAGCAGCAGGCCCCAGACAGGCTTCTGGGCATACCTGCACGGCTGCAGCATCGCAGCCCTCCGGCGTAGAGGGCCATGAAATAAAGCTCCCTGTCACATACCTTTAGATCAGGAGGGCCAGCAGGTGAAAGAGAAAGAAAAATGGCGTCTGCCCCTTATGTACCCTCTCCCAGCATGCATAGCAGTGGACCACCTCTGCCGAGTTACCGCTGGGAAATAAAAGCACTCAATATACTTCAGCTTGTTGCTTTCCAACACCGACCCATAGTGACAATGACACCTACAGGCAACAGTGTGGAACTGCAAGCAACACAGCCAATGCTGGAACAGAGGCTAATTTAGCCATAGATTAATTCTGAACTATGTACAGAACAGATGATCCACTAAATTTACATATAAGCGGTAGATTAGAAATCTACCAGCGCTACATACTCCCCCCACTAGAATAGACGTTGTCCTCAACGTCTGCCAAAAATATGACTCTCAAGCCTGAGAGTAGGTATTTGAACAAAATACTTGGATTGGGAAGAAGAAAGGCAGTAAGAAAGAAAAAAAAATACAATTTCAAACATTAATAAAACAGCATATTCACATTAGTCATATCACAGAACCCCACTATCCATCTAACAGCAAGACCTAACAGCTTGATAGAAGATCTGGTTATACCCGAAAGACAAAGTTAAAAACACACAATATACATTAGTATCATTAAACAATTTAGGAGCAAAGCCTCACTCCCAAAAGAATGACACTTTCTTCTACACATTTCTTTTTTCCTCATTGCAAGGTGAACTGAAAGTAACTTAAAAGTCCATCCCTATCTCTGGGAAGACTCCACTATTTAGCAAAAGAAATCCAGTGTAGCAAAGAGTCTTTGGATATAAAAGGGCCGAAATAAATGAAGTCTCTTGATCACAAAGTTCTCTAACCCTGGCGTTATCTAACTATATACCCCAAAGTTCTCTTTTCTTTAGCAAAGCAGAAGATAACAGTCCCTGTGCATAATCACCAATAAAACCGGGGATCCAGTAGAGTCAGTTTCTTCCCCTGTTTATCCACGGTGGTGATAAAATAAACAATGTCATCTTTTCCAGGTCTGCAAATGACCACTTTGTCAGTGTAAATGTGCCGACCATAGTTCCAGTGCAACAGACACCCAATGAAACTTTCATCCATAGCAACAGAATAACCAGCTTTCCGGAAAGGTTTTGGTACAGACAAATAGTCCCAAACAGCTTCACAGTACCACTGCTCTCGATTAGCCTGAATTTCCAGCATAACTTCTTTAGTAACATAAGGAAATTCCAGACCATACTCTTTAGCAACTCGTTTGGTGAGCACTCTCTGTAGTCAGGCAAGTCTAGGTAAAGTTCTGTTTTTTCCCTGACCAGGAGGCACACAAGAATTTGGCGATTTGCGAAGCATAGATCCGATGGGTATCGGCTCAGACTCAAACGAACTAGTAACTTTAGACAATGTCTCTGTAATAGTACTGTGCGGCTCCACACATGGTGATGTCTTCGCAGAATCCATGGCTATCCATTCTGAGAAGGTAAAAGTAGAAGCGACGTCTTCACCCTGGGCCCACAATAATTCCCGTGACATTGTCTCAAACAAATCATCATCACCGGAGAGATCTGACAAAGAATCTATCTCCGAATCTCTCAACTCTTCTGCTGGCAAATATTTACAAAGAGTCCCAGATATGTTCCCCTTTGATCTCTCACCCGTTCCTGTCGTGGACTTCTCCGGATCCATGCACTCCTCTGGCTCCGGTTCAGGTAGTCTCTAGGGTAGGCCTCAACCACACCCACTGGAAGCCTTCACATATCCCACCTTCCTTGGGACAGGTGCAACGGGAATAGGTGTAGTGGAAGTAGAAACAAAAGTGATGTCCACTGATGAAGCAGTAACAGCGACATCTCCCTCAAGACCACTCACGGTAGCAGATGAGACTAAGGCCTGTTGCTCTCCAGCAGTAATGGCAGTAGTTTCCACCATAGCGATCCCTGTAGCCCAGTCCACTCGATAAGCATGGGGCGACATTGTAGGTTGCTCCACTGTGAATAGGTATTCTCCGCACTGCAAACATCGGACAAATGGACGGAGATGTATGGCCAGTCCTTCACACTTGTGGCTAAGCATGCCCAGCCCTTCAATATCTCCAACAGTGTATAACACGAACCACCCCTGCGGCTTCAAACGAATGCCGGTATCCATCAGCAGGGTTCCGGTTAGCATAGCACCCGCAGCGGTACTTGTAGAAATCATCTTGGACCCCACAGTTGACGGTATCAATGGAAAAGAAGACATGGCTGCACTCTGATCCTCTCAGTACGATCACGAGGCCTCTCTTCTCTTTTGGCGCCAGACACACACATACGTGTCTTAAGCAGCAGCAAGTAGGTGTAGCTCCTCCCACTTGCTCCTCTGATCACGTAGCTCCCGGGCTTTTACTTCTCACCCGCAGCCTACGCAGTCAGAAATGTAATCCTGCAGTTTAACCCCTTCTTCTCCTGGAAAAAGTGACAAAGTTCAGAAACCTCTTTTTAGCGTAGACTCCCGGAGAAATACTTCTCAGAGTTGCTTTGGGCAACAGCAAAAAATCCTGGACGACACCCCCACATGTAGCAATAACCCAGAAGGAGCTGCTGATTTTGATCGGGCTGTTACCGTCACCTCCTTACCCGTAGTTTCACCAATACCAGAACTTAGAGTCCATGTTGAGCTTCGTATCCGACAATGTAGGCACCAGTCACTTAGTACTTTTTCAATGCTTTAATAAGAAGTAACTTGAAGAAGTAGCAGGAAAGAGGTAGAAGAAAAGTTGCAGGGAAAGTTCAAACACCTTTTCTTTAGCACATTAAGGAATTCGAAATCTTGGGGATGAATATACCTTCAGTCCAGGATTAAATCTTTGCCCACCCGGATAGATCTCTCGCTGACCTAGCAGCCGGAGCGTAGCACGAACAAAAAGTCTCTGCCACAGACTTGAAAAGAACAATTTTACTGTACGATCCTCTGCCACAGGACATAGTGGTAGTTTTAGATGAACTGCAAAACAGTACCAGAACCTTTAAGCCGACCCGGCAGTACTTGTGTGATAGGTTAGATCAAGATGCGTCCCCCAATCGAGTCACCAGGCCCCTCTTGAGACACCAGCATTCCGCTCGGTCCTCTCCAAAGACGGGTCCTCCACTGGGTCTTCTCAATTGTCCGGCTTCTTCCCGCAGGACAGACCGCACAGGACCATCTCCACAGCAGCAGGACCCAGACAGGCTTCTGGGCCTACCTGCACGGCTGCAGCATCGCAGCCCTCCGACGTTGAGGGCCACGAAGTAAAGCTCCCTGTCACATACCTTTAGGTCAGGAGGGCCAGCAGGTGAAAGAGAAAGAAAAATGGCGTCTGCGCCTTAAGTACCCTCTCCCAGCATGCATAGCAGTGGACCACCTCTGCCGAGTTACCGCTAGGAAAGAAAAGCACTAAATATACTTCAGCTTGTTGCTTTTCAACACCGACCCATAGTGACAACGACACCTACAGGCAACAGTGTGGAACTGCACGCAACACAGCCAATGCTGGAACAGAGGCTAATTTAGCCATAGATTAATTCTGAACTATGTGCAGAACAGATGACCCACTAAATTTACATATAAGCAGTAGATTAGAAATCTACCAGCGCTACATATGTAATTCATTTTATTACCCCATTGTTTATGGGTTGGTGGAGTAGTGGCAGTCCACTTTTGTAAAATAAGTTTGCGAGCTAAGTAAAGAGATCTAGTCCACATTATATGCATCTCTAGAGGTAGGACTCCATTCGGAATTATTCCCAGTATTGCTAGTTTTGGAGTAGCTGTTATTTCTGTCAAGCATATTATATTCAGGTTCAAAAATACTTTCTCCCAGTATCTATGAAGCTTGGTACAATGCCAAAGCATATGAATAAGGAATCCATTAGAAACGGAACACCAGGGGCATAAAGGCAATGCATATTTTCCCCATGCATATAGTTTCTGTGTGTAGTGGGTTCTATGGAGGATAAAGAGCTGGGTCAATTGCTGAGATGGCGAGATAGATGTCTCGGGAAGAATCTCCATAGCCCGTATCCATTCTTCTTCATTGAGGTCTATCAAATCTTTTTGCCAATGGGTGAGACTATTTATCTGGCCATCTGCCTACTCTGCATTGAATAGCATAAGGTAAAGATTGCCTATTAATCCTCGTTTCATGCACTGTACTGAGGTTGCCTTTAATAAAAATCTCTGATAGATTATATTGGAATGGAAATGTTAGGGCCTGGCTTCGTAATGCATGGCGAATTTGAAGGTACTGGTAAAAGTTACTATTTGACAATTGAAAGCGACCTTTAAGTAGATTAAAGGTTAATAAAATATCCCCTTCAAATAACTGATAGAGAAAGATTAACCCAGCTTTTTTCCACTCTAATAGTTTTGGTAGTTTATTCAACTCAGTTAGCGAGTAATTGTCCCATATAGGCATATGCCTTGTGTAGCCCTTATGATGAGTTATAATTCGTATTGCTTCCCATAGCTTATGGGTTAAATGAAAAGTTGGAAGCTTTCTCTTCTCATAAAATTGGTGGAAACTATTCGTTGAACTAGTGGGGATGGCTTGAATTGAGTCATTATCATATTCTGTATAGGATCTTGGTTATCTATCTCCTCCCAACCGCACCAATGTTGAAGTTGTGCTGCGATATACTATAATCTTGAGTTAGGGACCGCTATTTCCCCTCTATCCTTTGCCTGTTGATTTGCTCTGCCTATCATAGTCAATAGGAATTTACACCAGATTTTACTGTGATGTCTAAATTTACCTACAAGAGGAAGTATATTCTTGTCTATATATTCATTAACATTTGGGGTGATTATCACCCCTAAGTACTTAAATGATGACACATGCTTCATCTGATGGACCTGATGTGGGTGTTCCAAACGTATCGGATCAATAGGCATTATTACTGATTTATCCCAGTTAATATTAAATCCTGAGAATGTACCGCAAGTATCAATAAGTAAAATGCCTGTAGACAGATGTGTGTGTGTCTCCTAGAAACAATAGGGCATCGTCTGCAAAAAGTGCTATTTTTTCTTCGCCTATACCTCTCCGAAACCCCACAATATCTGGACACTCACGAATATCCTCTGCCAAGGGTTCTACTGCTAGTGCAAAAAGGAGCGGAGATAGCCCTGCCTTGTTCCTCTATTCAGCCGAAAGGGTAATGAAATAGATCCATTAATCTGTACTCTTGCACTCGGGGTACTATATAGCAATTGTATCCATTTTATGAATCTCGGACCTAGTCCAAAGTGTTTTAGGCAGATCCATAGAATTTCCCACTCTATGCTATCGAATGCTTTGGTCGCATCCAAAGACATGATGGCTTTATTTCCTGTATTATCTATGGGTAATTGTAGGTTTAAAAATAATCGTCTGATATTATAGGCTGCTGATCTGTTAGGGATAAATCCTGACTGGTCACAATTAATTAATTTGCTAATAAACTTAGAAAGTCTAGTTGCCAAGACCTTTGTCAAAAGTTTAACGTCGGATGTCAGCAGGGAGGTTGGGAGATATGAATTGGGGGAAGTTGAGTCTTTGCCTGGTTTCAGGATAGCAATAATCACTGCTTCATTCATCGAAGGGGGTAAGAACCCCTCCTCGATGGCATGATTGAAAACTTTCAACAAATCAGGCAATAATACATCACCGTATGTTTTGTATATTTCCCCTGGCAGACCATCTGATCCACGAGATTTATTATTGGGTAAAACCATTTTTTTAACCCTTTTAGGTTTCTTATGCACAGACATGCATTGCTGGACTGAAAACCAACATAAGATAAATAAAAGTATGGAATATTTCCTGGCATATCTACCTAACTACAATGAGTTAGCCCCCAGTGGCCTATATGGCTTGTATACTACAACAGCTAGATCTTCTTGCTATAATTCTTGACTCTGTTCTTTTCCACCTAGAAGTTTTGTGTGACTTCAACCACCTTTGCATGTTCTAGCTTCTCCTTTTGCATTCTCAGTGGTATTAAAATAAATTTAAAGAAAATAACAGGGAGAATGTAACCCCTACAATGGTGACAGCAGGTGACCTAGGACAGCCTTTTTAAACAACACCCTGGGGTGCCTTGGCAAAATGCCTAACAATAGGCCCAAATTGCTCATAAATTGTCAACAAAGGAGCGGGTGGATCCAGCCTGCCTTGTTGTTACACAAAGACACAGGTTTTTATTGTGCAGCATTACAACTTTGGGCCAATGACCAATGACATCATCGGTACATAAAAAGCACATTGGGTGCCTGGACAACATCCTTGTTTGCCCCCCTCTTGTTTCTCTTCATCAGCACTGGGGTCACGTTAGCTGAGTGAAGGAGACAAGAGACACTAAATTTCTAGTTGGTATCAAGGTGCAAAGGTGTACAAAAGTTTATTTGATTTCTAAGAATAAATAACCTCTAATATTGCTGCTTCAATATGTGAAACTATTGGTTTGATTTTCTACATTTTAAAATGGGGTGCATACTTTAAAGGGTGCCTTGACTGAAAAATAGGTTGAGAAATACTGACCTAGGGCATCAGTATCTAACCAACAGTGTCCTCATCAGACGTAAGAAACTGTCAGGTCCTCAGTCACATGACACATCAGGTCCTGAGTTTTTTCGTGTGGAAGGGTCCTTCTTTGGATGCTAACGTCACTGCCAAGGATAGGTGGAAAGTCCCCATTGGCAAATGGTTGGGTCCTCTCAGGCACCAAAAAACTGTAGTGACATGATGGTGTCTTGATAAGAGATGGAATCAAGATCTGTCAACAATGGTCCTGGTCTGCAGCACTGTATCACGTCTTCTTACATATTATTTCATCATAGGTTTTTTGTTTTTTTTTTCGTTCAGGTCTGACATTTTATTTCAAATGATTGATACATTGTAATCCTGTTAACCCAGTGATTCTCAAACTGTGTGCCACGTGAGTTTTGCAGGTGTGCCGTATGAGTTTTGAAAAATATGTAAAATTGCTAGCGTTTTAAAACCTTGAACATATTGAAAAATTAAATGGTAAATCAATGTCGCAAAAGTTAAAAAAGTAAAAAACATAAAAACGCAATCTCTGTCAGTCTGTCATTCATTGGTTCCTTTCATAACACAAGACTTGTGCGAGATCTCGGGAGAACTCGATCGCTCCAATTAAAATAATGGAGACCGTTCCATTCCAACTTTGATGCTTATAAATAAAGTTTGTTCATTGTTTAGCGAGAAATACTTAATCAAGTCTGGAATTCTGAAAGAGAAACTGTTAAATGAAAAGCAAGGAAGCAAGAGAAAGTACAAAGAATATTACATTGAGTATGGTTTCATTGCTTCAGGATCTGAAGTTGCTCAATAGCCATTCTGTCTGATCTGCAACGCAGTTTTGTCGAACGAGGCGCTTGTTCCCAGCACCTTCACATTCAATTTAAAATTAAATATATGTGTAAAAATAAATAGATTCTTCACCACAAAAATTGCTAAATCTTTTCAGGTGTGACGTGAAAATCTTTAGATCTTTTTGGTGCACCGCAAGACAAAAAAGTTTGAGAAACACTGTGTTAAACTATCACTTGAAATTTTATCATTTATTTGGCAGCCAGTGTATAGCCCTGAACATGTTGTGCAGTCTTCTTCAATGAGTGGAATCCCTGCTTGTCACCGAAACTGGTGCTCTTTGGAAGATTTACCCTCTATTCCTGTCCTGGTGACAACCAACATTTGGGGATTTTCTTTCACGTTTACTCTTTGTGTTAGTGGTAAAAAGGACAACTAGAGAGGGTGAGTTTCCCTAACAGGGGGCACAGACAGCAATAATAACTGACAGGTGTTCTAATCCCTCTCCACTCTATCCAAAATTGCAAAAAGGTTTTTCCTTTAGTTATACTTTAACCTGCTTGGAGGTAATCCCGAGTGTGGCTTCTTGGTTAATTTTCAGTACCAAAAGCGGTAATCCCGAGCCACACTCATGGTTACACCGTAGTATCCCTGTACTGTTACTTACCTTGTCCCTATGATTCCCCGATGTCCTCCTGCTGTGTCCTCCAGCCGTGTCCCCCAGCCAATGCATCCATCTTCCGGGTTCCCTTCCCTGTGAGCGCCACGGCGCAGGGGGGTGGAGCCGGCGGGAAATTCAAAAGAGTTTAAAACATAACATACACACAATACATTGTAATCTGAAGATTACATTATTGTATCAAACCATTTGACCTCAGTTTTGTCCCTAGTGCTTTGTCCAGTGCCTTTCCTGCACTCTTACCATTCTTTCTGCCTGGAAACTTGAGAACGTCCATGGCATCCAAAAAGCATCCCTTTAGGTCAAAGGTGGTTTTAGACCAGCTTGAAAATAGCGATAGTGAATTAGAATCACTTGCAGAATTGAGCGGTAGTGATTCATAGGGAAATTAGTCAGACACTCAAAGTGACGACAGCGACGATTCTGTGACTGAGCTCAGTGATGTGCTCTATTGAATGTGGTACGGATCAGGCAGCGCCCCCAAGATTCCCATTTATTGGAGCATCTGGTATGGAAGTAGACGTTGAACACAACAACCCCTTGGCATACATACAATTATTTCTGACCGATGAGATTAATGAAAAAATAGTTACTGGGACAAACAGGTAGAAAGAGCAACAATTAGCTACTACACATCAGAAGTTTCCAAGAAGCAGAAAGTGGGAACCAGTGACCAAAGATGACATTTGGAAATTTCTCAGCCTAATAATATTATTATTATTATTATTATACAGGATTTAGATAGCTGCAACAGTTTGCGCAGCACTTAACAAAATAAAGGCAGACATTACAGTTACATTACAATTTTGTACAAGACGAATCAGAGGGCCCTGATCATTAGAGCTTACAATTGAAAAAGGAAGGGTCAATTGATACAAAAGGTATTAGCTGTGGGGGGTGAGCTGATGGAGGAAGTAAAACAGTGTTAGTTAGAAGCAGGATAAGCTTCTTTAGAAGGGTTTTCAGGGATTGTCTAAACATGGATAGATTAGGGGACAGTCGGACCGATCGGGGTAGGGAGTTCCAAAGAATGGGAGAAGCTCTGGAGAAATCCTGGAGGCAAACATGGGAGGAGGTGACAAGGGAGCTAGAGAGCAGGAGGTCTTGGGAGGACCAAAGAGAGCGGCTTGGTTGGTATTTTGGGACTAGGTTAGTGATGTAGCTGGGGGCAGAGTTATGGATGGCATTGTAAATTATTGTTAATACTTTAAATTTTATTCTTTGGGTGAGTGGAAGCCAGTGGAGGTATTGGCAGAGAGGGGTGGAGGACACTGAATGGTTGGTAAGGTGGATGAGTCTTGCAGCGGCATTCAATATAGACTGAAGGGGGATAGTCTATGTAAAAGTAATCCAATAAGAAGGGAGTTGCAATAGTTGAGGTGAGAGATAACCAGGGAGTGAATTAGAAGCTTGGTGGTGGCATTAGTTAAAAAGAGGCGTATTATGGAAATGTTGCAGAGGCTAAGGTGGCATGATTTGGACAGGGATTGCATGTGGGCCTGAGAGGACAGATCAGAGTCTAAGATTACCCCTAGCACCCTGGCATGTGGGGAATGGACTGATAGATGTGCCATTGATCTTGACAGAGAAGTCAGGGGAAGGGGCACGTGGGGGAGGAAATATTAGGAGCTCAGTTTGAGGAAGTGGTTTGACATCCAAACTGATATGTCTGTTAGTAAATCAGTGATGTGTGAGGAGATTGATGGGGTGAGCTGAGGGGCAGAGAGATAGATTTGGGTGTCATCGGCATATAAATGGTAGTGGAAGCCATGGGAGGCTATCAGCTGATCCAGGGAGGACGTGTAGATTGAGAATAGTAGAGGTCCAAGGACAGAACCTTGGGGGACCCCAACGGTAAGAGGAGTTGGAGAGGAGGAAGTGGAGTTGTAAGTGACACTGAAGGTGAGATGAGATAGGTAAGATTCGAACCAACGGAGAGTGCAGCCATGGAGACCAAGCAAATTGAGTTTTTTAAGGAGGAGGGGGTGGTCAACTGTATCAAAGGCAGCGGAAAGGTCCAAGAGTAAGAGTACGGAATAGTGACCATTGGTTTTTGGCTGTTAGTAAGTCCCTTGTGAGTTTTAGGAGGGCAGTTTCTGTGGCGTGCTGTGAGCGAAATCCAGACTGAAGGGGATAAAGAAGGTTATTCTCAATGAGGCGGTCGCTCAGTTGGTTGTAGACTAAGCGTTCAAGGAGTTTGGAGGCAAAAGGGAGTAAAGAGATGGGTCTTAGGTTGTTAAGATTGGTGGGGTCTAGTGAGGCCTTTTTTGGTATGGGAGTGACTAGCGCATGTTTTAGTGGGTTGGGGAAGATGCCAGTAGAGAGTGAGAGGTTGAAGATATGAGTTAAAGAGTGTAGGATAGAGTCAGATGGTGACCGTAGTATTTGAGAAGGAACAGGGTCCAGGGGGCAGGAGGTTAGGTGGGCGTTAGAAAAAGTTTAGTGACTTCCTTTATAGTAGCTGGGTTAAAAGAGGGAAGTACTGATTGTGCAGGAGGACAAGGAGTGTAAAGTGAGGGATATATCTGTAGAGCGGAGATCTCGAGACGAATTGTATCAATCTTATTTTTGAAGTGATTAGCAATCTCCTGGGCAGTGAGTAAGTTAGTGGGTGGAGGTAATGGAGGATGAAGTAGAGTGGTAAAGGTAGAAAAGAGTTGATGGGGACTGCGTGAGAGGGTGTTAATGAGAGTGATAAAGTAGGTCTGTTTGGCAGTGTGGAGGCAGAAATGGTATTTTTGGAGGGCAGATTTAGATTGGCTGAAATCTTGCTGTGACCTAGTCTTACGCCACAGATGCTCGAGAGTGCGGCTACGTTTTTTGAGGCTTCTGGTATTGTCTGTCTGCGAGGGTTGTAGTGGTCGGGGCCTGATTCTGTGTGTAATGAGGGGGCTAAGGTATCCAGGGTGGATGACAGTGAACTATTGTAGACAGAAGTGGCCAAGTTGGGGCAGGACAAGGATGAGATTTTGCCGTAGAGATAATCTGTAGCAGAAAAAAGAAGAGAAGGGTTAAGATGGCGAAGGTTTAGTAATAGTTTGGTAGTTGGAAGGCAAGGAGGAGGCAGACAAGGAAAGAGTGAAACTAATAAGGTGGTGATCAGATAGAGGAAAAGGAATATTGTGCAATATTAGTGCATAGGTAGGAGAATATGAGGTCAAGGCAGTTGCCAACAGAGTGAGTAGAAGCGCTTGTCCATTGTTTTATGTCAAAAGAGGAGGTTAGGCTCAGCAGTAGAAGTAGTGGGAGTGTTAAGATTAACAGGGATGTTGAAGTCACCAAGAATGATTGTAGGAATTTCACAGGAGAGAAAGTAGGGTAGCCAGGCAGAGAAGTCTGATACCGGTCAAGGGGGCCGATAGATCACAGCAATTCTCAATGAAACTGGGGAAAATAGACTAATACAGTGAGCTTCAAATGAGGAGAGGGACAGAGAGGGGGGTGGATGAAGAACCTGAAAAGTGCTTTGAGGGGATAGGAGGATTCCAACACCACCTCCTTTCCATCCACTAAGCCTGGGAGAGTGAGTCCACAGGAGGCCACCATAGGAGAGAGCAGCAGGAGAAGGAAGGTCAGATCCTTGAATGCAGGTCTCAGTAATTGCAAGTAGGTGCAGGGAGTTTGTGATGAAAAGGTTATTGATGGTGGTGAGTTTGTTACAAACAGAGCGGGCATTCCAAAGTGCACAGGAGAGTGGGAGACTGGTTCTAGGCTGAAGAGGAATAGAAATGAGATGGGGGGTGCTGGGTATGTTGGGCAAAGGTAAATGGCGGTCCAGTATTTGGGGAAATATCTCCAGAAGTTAGGAGAAGCAGAAGGGTGAGGGAGGTGATGTGGGAGTGTGACTTATGTGGGGGGACATGTCCCAGTATCCTGCAGGTTTTATTGGTATATGGGTTCAGAATTAGCAGGAGCTGATATGTGCAATAATAAGGTGAAGACAGGAGTGAGGGTGATATATATAAGCTGTGGGGTGGAGAAGATAGGTGAAGGAGAGAGAATTTAAGGAGAGAGCATGCAACTGTGAGAAGGAATAGTAGGAAGTGCGTGATACAGAGTGGTGAGATTGAGAGGAAGCCTGGATGAGAGATGAAAAAGTTTGATGGAGAATCAGGTCACCTGTAGTCTTTTTAGTGTTCTGCTGAAGTCTGTTGTGCATTTGCTGAAGTGCTGAGCCGAAGTGTAATACTTAATCCAATAAGAATACTTTATCTAAAATGATAGTTGCCTATTCAATCCCTGCCTGTGCATCCCCTAGAGGAGGCCTACATTTATACTGAGTTTGGGTGGGGGGTATTGCCAATTAATTAGTCAGGATTGCATAGGAGGAACACATAGCTAACAGAATGAACTTCTCACACCAAGGCTCACTACAAGACACAGCAAGAGAGCAGAAGGGTCACAGCCAAAAAGATAAGAACAGCTCATAATTGAGGTATAATAAGAAAGTAAAATAAACATCACAGTGATATGGACAGAGGTAAAGAATTTGAAGGCAGCATAGATCACCAAAAGCACATACACAGAATTAGCAAGCAGATCCCAGTTTCAATTAAAGGTGGAAGATGTGGTTGAGCTGACATATACGAGGGAATCGGGGGGCTTCAGTAACCAAAACTGCAGTGTTTATCCTCATGACACAACACAGGAAGCACCTCCATGGTTAACAGAGGACAGAATTAAAATTAGACTTGAGAAACTTAACATTAATATATCACCGGGACCAGATGGCTTGCATCCGAGGGTACTTAGGGAACTCAGTCAAGTGATTGCCAGACCGTTGTTCCTAATTTTTACAGACAGTCTACTGACTGGAATGGTACCAGCTGATTGGAGAAAAGCCAATGTAGCACCAATATTTAAAAAGGGCCCAAAATACATCCCTGGGAATTACAGACCAGTTAGCCTAACATCAATAGTATGTAAACTCTTGGAGGGGATGATAAGGGACTATATACAAGATTTTAGTAATAAGAACGATATCATTAGCAGTAATCAGCATGGATTCATGAAGAATCGTTCTTGCCAAACCAATCTATTAACCTTCTATGAGGAGGTGAGTTGCCATCTAGATAAAGGAAGGCCCGTAGACGTGGTGTATCTGGATTTTGCAAAAGCATTTGACACGGTTCCCCATAAACGTTTACTGTACAAAATAAGGTCCGTTGGCATGGACCATAGGGTGAGTACATGGATTGAAAACTGGCTACAAAGGCGAGTTCAGAGGGTGGTGATAAATGGGGAGTACTCAGAATGGTCAGGGGTGGGTAGTGGGGTTGCCCAGGGTTCTGTGCTGGGACCAATCCTATTTAATTTGTTTATAAATGACCTGGAGGATGGGATAAACAGTTCAATCTCTGTATTTGCAGACGATACTAAGCTAAGCAGGGCAATAACTTCTCCGCAGGATGTGGAAACCTTGCAAAAAGACCTGAACAAATTAATGGGGTGGGCGACTACATGGCAAATGAGGTTCAATGTAGAAAAATGTAAAATAATGCATTTGGGTGGCAAAAATATGAATGCAATCTATACACTGGGGGAGAACCTCTGGGGGAATCTAGGATGGAAAAGGACCTGGGGGTCCTAGTAGATGATAGGCTCAGCAATGTCATGCAATGCCAAGCTGCTGCTAATAAAGCAAACAGAATATTGGCATGCATTAAAAGGGGGATCAACGCAAGAGATAAAACGATAATTCTCCCACTCTACAAGGCTCTGGTCCGGCCGCACCTAGAGTATGCTGTCCAGTTCTGGGCACCAGTCCTCAGGAATGATGTACTGGAAATGAAGCGAGTACAAAGAAGGGCAACAATGCTAATAAAGGGTCTGGAGGATCTTAGTTATGAGGAAAGGTTGCAAGCACTGAACTTATTCTCTCTGGAGAAGAGACGCTTGAGAGGGGATATGATTTCAATTTACAAATACTGTACTGGTGACAATAGGGATAAAACTTTTTCGCAGAAGAGAGTTTAATAAGACTCGTGGCCACTCATTACAATTAGAAGAAAAGAGGTTTAACCACTTGAGGTCCGGGCCATAGCTGAATGACGGTTACAGCGCGGACCTCAATCTCCGGGAGGACGTCATATGACGTCCTCCCCTATGCACGCGCACCGCGCGCACCCTGCAGGGCGCGCGGTCTGCACGCTGTGATCACTGAGTCACGGAGACTCGGATGATCACAGATCCGAGTAAGGGGCCGGTCCTGGCCCCTTACCATGTGATCAGCTGTCAGCCAATGACAGCTGGTCACATGATGTAAACAAAAGCTCGGTGATCGGTTTCGTTTTCTCCTCACGCTGACAGCGTGAGGAGGAAAAAAAAGCCGATCACCGGCTCATGTCAAAGGGACATCGGTCCCGAAGAGGAAGGAGGCACAGATGCCTCATCTGTGCCTCCAAGTGCCATCTGCCAGTGCCCACAAGTGCCACATATTAAAACCCACAAGTGCCACATATTAAAACCCACAAGTTCCACCTATTAAAACCCACAAGTGCCACCTATTAAAGCCCACAAGTGCCACCTATCAATGCCCACAAGTGCCACCTATTAGTGCCACCTAGCAGTGCTGCCATCAGTCAGTGCCCAATCAGTGCCCAACACTGCCACCCATCAGTGCCCATAACCGCCACCCATCAGTGCCCATCACTGCCACCTATCGGTGCCCATCAGTGCCGCCACATCAGCGTACATCAACGAAGGAGAAAAATTAACTGTTTGCAAAAATTGATAACAAAATATAAAAAAATATA
Source organism: Aquarana catesbeiana (assembly GCF_042186555.1). NCBI lineage: Eukaryota > Metazoa > Chordata > Amphibia > Anura > Ranidae > Aquarana > Aquarana catesbeiana. The sequence goes on from NC_133326.1 coordinate 586,705,424, forward strand.
TAATTTTTTTTCAAAAATTCTGTCTTTTAAAATTTTTTTAACAAAAAATAAAAACCGTAGAGGTGATCAAATACCATCAAAAGAAAGCTCTATTTGTGGGAAAAAAATGATAAAAATTTCATTTGGGTACCGTGTTGTATGACCGCGCAATTGTCATTCAAAGTGCGACAGCGCTGAAAGCTGAAAATTGGTCTGGACAGGAGGGGGGTTTAAGTGCCCAGTAAGCAAGTGGTTAACCTTAAACTACGTAGAGGGTTCTTTACTGTAAGAGCGGCAAGGATGTGGAATTCCCTTCCACAGGCGGTGGTCTCAGAGGGGAGCATTGATAGCTTCAAGAAACTATTAGATAATCACCTGAATGACCGCAACATACAGGGATATATAATGTAATACTGACACATAATCACACACATAGGTTGGACTTGATGGACTTGTGTCTTTTTTCAACCTCACCTACTATGTAACTATGTAACTATGTATACCTGTAGAGGGGTAGAGAAGAGTTGTGCTGAGCCGAAGTGTAATACTTAATCCAATATGAATACTTTATCCAAAATGATAGTTGCCTATGCAAACCCCTGCCTGTGCAAACCCCTGCCTGCTAATACTTCAGGGAGTGGAGGGAAAACCCCTGCAAAAGTGGTATTGGACAACTAAAAAATTACTTTCCACACATTCTTTGACACGGTCATATCAGAGTACAGATTTTCCCTGATCATGAAATATTTACACTTCGAAAACAATGAAGAATTTGATGAAACTACTCATCCTGCACCAAAACTAAAGAAAATTTGGCAAGTATCTCAAATGATTCTAAAGAACTTCCAACGGAGCTACATGCCAGAAAGAGATATCAACATAGATGAAAGTCTAATGGCTTACAAGGGAAGGCTCAGCTGGGTACAATACATTGCATCAAATAGAGCACGATTTGGCGTAAAATCCTACATGCTATGCGAATCATCAACTGGCTACATTTGGAATTCAGTCATATACACTGGAAAAGGAACACAATTCAATCCAAAATACAGCAACTATGGAATGGCAACATCTTCCGATCTTTCACTCATTAAGCCACTGCTAAATCAGGGGTAACAACAGACAACTTTTATGTGCCCCATGAACTTTATGAGTTTTTTCTGCAAAACAAAACAGATGCCTATGGAACCATTAGGGCTAACCGGCGTGACATGCCATCAATGTTTGGCAATAAGAAGCTGAAGACTGGAGAAATGGTTGCCTGGCAGAAAGGCAAAATGATGGCACTGTGATGGTGTGACAAGAAAGATGTGCGCCTAATGAGTACAGTTGATAATACCTCCACTGTTATGGTACGCACGAAAGGTGAGAAAGAAATCATGAAGCCACAAGAAGTGATAGACTACTATAACACCATGGGAGGTGTTGACAGAGGCGACCAAGCAATGACATTCTACCCAGCAATGAGGAAACAGCAAAAGAAGTACTGCAAGAAGATCTTCAGGCATTTTCTTGAGCAATGCTTGTGGAATTCCTACATTCTGCTCAAAAAAAAGAGAAGACAAGCCTGTGATTCATTCTGACTTCATTTGGAAAGTTGCCGAACGTATCTTTGTGAATCACCAAACACCATCAATGGCTGTGAATAGAGCTGGACATCGTGCTGTTGGTGTTGTCAACGCCAGGCTGGTCGTCACTTCATGGACTACATCCCACCAACCGAGAAAAAGTCAGCACCTACAAGGATGTGCCTGGTTTGTTGCTTGAAGTGAGATGACAGTGGAAAGAAAATCAGAAAGGAAACCAGGTTCCATTGTCCTGATTGTGACGTCAGACTTTGTGCAGTCCCATGTTTCAAAAATTTTCATGCCCGGGATGTTTACTAAACCAATATGCAATGTCTAGTATTACAGTGACTAGTAATATTGCACCCTTGTTTGGACAAATTTCAGTGTTTTTGGTTTGATTACATTATTGAATAAAATGTATTATTATTATATATTTTTTATAATTATTTATAATTATTTATTATAATATTATAATTTATGATTTTGTGTTTCAAACTTTATCATACCCGAGATGTCTACTAGACTCTTGTTTGGACAGATTTAAGTGAGTTATTCCTAATGCCCTGTACACGCGACCGGTTTTGCTGTCGGAATAAACTCTGAAGGTTTTTACGATGGAGTTCCGATGGAATTCCGCTCAAAGCTGTCTTGCATACACATGGTCACACTACATTCCGACTGTCCAGAATGCGGTGACGTACAACACGTACGACGGTGCTGGAAAACGGAAGTTCCATAGCCAGTAGCCAATAGCTTCAGTCTCGTACTTGCTTCAGAGCATGCGTCGTTTTTGGTGCGTCGGAACAGCATACTGACGAGCGTTTTTTCCGATAGTAATTTGTTCCATCGGAAAAATATAGAACATGTTCTCTATCTAAGTCCTTCTGAATTTTCGACATAAAAAGTCCGATGGGGCATACACAGGGTCGGAATATAAGATGAAAAGCTCCCATTGGATTCTTTCTGTCGGAAATTCCGCACGTGTGTACGCGGCATAAGAATTACAGGCCTACAATATAAAACAACAACTTTCCATGCAAAACAATGTGCCACTTTGACATTCAAAAATATTGACATAATTGACAGGGAGGTTAATATCATTCATCAGATGTTACTAATACATAATAGCTTGGCATATTAGACGATACCCTCATTCAGTTTAATGTTATAGGATGTGCCCACAAAATGTTTATCAGCCTGCAATGTGGCTGTCACCAGTGTAGGGAATACAGTATGTGTTGATTTTGTATCACTGGTTGTCATTTATTCGCAAAGCTTCACTGGCACATTCATTCAAAGCAAGTTTTCATGAAAATATAAAATCATATATTAATTTCTATATTGTATTTAATTTATTTCTAGCTTAGTTCTATTAATCTGAATGATCTTGAAGTTTGTAAACTTACTTTGTGAAGATCTCCACACATTTACTTTTTTGAATTGTGTGACACATACAAGTATTCCCTATGCCCTGTGAGTAGGCACTGCTGTGTCACACAAGTTTACAGAGCTTGCCTTCTGACCTACATAGGCGCTAAGAGGAGGAGTTTCAGGAGGTGGCGTCAGTACAGGAATCACTGCTTGCAGCCAGCAAGGTACCATGGGATATGTAGTCCTTAGAATGTGTAGGTAAACAGTAAAGGAAAAGCTGCAAAGCATTCAGAGAATCCAGAAAGTTGTGGAAAGCGTGAAAGGAGATTTTTCAAGTAAGTTTATATTGGATTGTCAACAATAACGATTAAATGCACTGTTATTACAATGCTGATGTTATAAAATGAAAGTGTATGTATTAGAAATCAACATGTTTTTACATCAGACATTTATGGATTTTTACTGCCTGGTTAATAAAGCCATTTGGCCTGTTGGAAATTGTCTTGGAATGTCAGTACAGCAAGTTTACCCAGCAGGGTGTTTGTAACAAGGAGTTATAAATGGGAAATTATAGGCCTCCTAACGTGATGTATGGGGGATAGAGGAGCATCAGCTAAGACCTCCTGGGGATGTGCGAATAAATTTGACTGATTTTCTGACTTACAGCAACATCAAAGGCCAGCTGTTGGAAGTTGACATGGGTCAAGGCAGGTGTTCACAGACTAATGCTGCCCTATTGTGGAAAAGAATAACATACTTTGTGAAAGATGTTTGGGGAATTAACATACTTCCTGGTGATTGGAAATAATGGCCCCTTATAGCTTCTCATTGGACAGAAGACTACATGGGTGGGTAGAGGGTGTTTGTGTGGGTTGTGTCTGAGTGTACTTTAAATAAGCAATGGCCAGCAATAGACTGCCTCTTTCTTTCTTTGTCCTGAAGCCTAGCCAGCATACAGAACCTGAAAGGAAAGGCTTGCGGTATTGTATCACCCCTGTTCTTTTTTGTTTTATATGCTCTGTAGTATTCTTTTAGTGTTTTATGTTGGCATTTCTACTTTCAATAAATGAGACCTTTGCATCTTTGAGCATTGTAGTTATTTTTATAGCTAACATTGTTATTATATCATCACCATGAACCTTATCAGAGCTGCGATAGACAAGCTAACTATAGGAATATACAAGGTAATACTGTACAAAGTAATACATTAATTAAGGGAAATTCAAAACCACCCCATATTTCTTTCAGTATGCTATGACCATATGCATGCTGTAGACGTTAGAAAGTGGCTTATGTGGAAAGATTATTTTCTACAGAATGTGTACCAACAGTTGTGCTTCATAACTTCCTGCAGAATTCAAAAGAAAGATCTTGACAAGTATATTGATGTGGAAAGGCTCCATTATTTGAAGACTGATTTCCAACTTAGCTAACCAAAGTAGATAAAAATAAAGAAACAAACATTTGGCTTGCAGATTAATGTAACTTGTGTTTTCCAATGTAGTGCAAAGCAACAGGTACACTTCCATGCCCCACTCTGCATACATGCTCAACTTTCTTTGTTCAGCTACTCAGCTGCCAGGAGCAAAGAAAATACTGGCTACACTGGAGTATTGGGAGCATGAACATCATCTCCCTTTCAGCATTGCTACTTGGTGATTGGCCAAGCACTTTCATATCAGGGTGGGCAGATGGTTCTAAGCCCTGTATAAGTTCTGACTAGAGAGTGAAGCTTAAATTGTGTTTGCTTAGGGCTGGTTCACAGCAGAACACACTGCAGAAAAGGTACGTTCCATGCACATTTCCCACACCACGCTCAAAATGCACTGCCTTTGCAATCTTTACAGATTGTACATTTAGGCACCAAATCACATGGTATCACAGTACTGTGCAATTTGGTGTGTTGCCTTTTTGTAAAAGTAGTGCATGCACTACTTTCTTTGCGTTCTGATGCGATTTGAGCCCATTCAAATAAACGGGCTGCAAAATCACACTGCATGAGAACTGGCCTTTAACCTCAATGACTTAATGGAGAAGCAGTTGGGTGGAAGAAAGGCAAGTACTGTATATGTTGTTTGGGAGAGAACATTGTCCTGCATGGAAAAAGGTACACAAATAGCATAATACAACATACATCTCAGGGATGCAATAGCCCTTTATTTATACAAAAATGCATGTACAGAAAATTTCAAGAAAAAATATAGTGGTTTTATACATATGTTCATTATTAGGGTCGTATATTGGGTTTACAGAGTTCAATAGCTCAAACTGTATTTAGACACAGTGAAAAAAATTTGCTAAATACCGCGCTGTCCAAAAAAAGGGGGGGAGCTACCAGAGCCGCAAATGACAATTGCAAAGAGTAAAAGTGGAAAAGTGATGGTGCAGCGCTAATAACAATTTGAAATATAAATGGGTGATCTAAAGTGCATAGATAACCTGATACACATCTAAATGTATCAAAGTTAGAATAATTGTAAAGATACCAAACTAACAATATACAGTATGTGAAGTATTGAAATAATATCAGGTGATTAAACCAATGTATACCATACATATAAATGCAATGATATCAGGTGATTAAACCAATGTATACCAAATGTATACCATACATATAAAATGCAGTGATATCAGGTGATTAAACCAATGTATACCATACACATAAAATACTATGAACAACTTATTATAAACTCAAAAGCAATACTAGAAAAAAATGAATAAAGGAAAAAGTGTTTGATGAAATGGAAATGTCCAAGAAACGTATGTATCTTGACACCCCAAATGGTAATTTCCAAGCCACCGCTGAACGTGCATGAAAAGGGGAGATGGAGCACCGCCACCAGGGCCGATCCTAGGGTCACAGGCGCCTGGGTGCAGAAATATTTCTGGTGCCCCCACATGGGCGGGGTCATTTTAGTAACTCCTCCCCTTTACAAATATTTCTATGGCAACGTCTCAACCACAGAGATGCTCCACCACAACCAGTCTTAATTACCCTGGGATCCTTACAGGTACAATAAACAAAATACAGGAAGAGAAGCAAGAGTACTTTATTGGGACCTGAAGGGGGGCCTCTCTGATGGAGACAGAGAGCACTTCTGTTAGAGAGTCTGTTAGAAAGAGCCCCCAGAAATACTACAGACATGATACAGGAGATGGTCAGAGACTGCAGACATAGTACAGGAGATGGATCAGAGACTGCAGATATGATATAGGAGATGATCAGAGACCGCAGACATAGTACAGGAGATGGTCAGAGACTGCAGACATGATACAAGAGATGGTCAGAGACCGCAGACATAGTACAGGAGATGATCAGAGACTGCAGACATGGTACAGGAGATGGTCAGAGACTGCAGACATGGTACAGGAGATGGTCAGAGACTGCATACATGGTACAGGAGATGGTCAGAGACTGCAGACATGGTACAGGAGATGGTCAGAGACTGCAGACATGGTACAGGAGATAGTCAGAGACTGCAGACATAGTACAGGAGATGGTCAGAGACTGCAGACATGGTACAGGAGCTGGTCAGAGACTACAGACATAGTAGAGGAGATGGTCAGAGACTGCAGACATGGTACAGGAGCTGGTCAGAGACTGCAGACATAGTACAGGAGATGGTCAGAGACTGCAGACATAGTACAGGAGATGGTCAGAGACTGCAGACATTATATAGGAGATGGTTAGAGACTGCAGACATAGTACGAGACGGTTAGAGACTGCAGACATAGTACAGGAGATGGTCAGAGACTGCAGACATGATATAGGAGATGGTCAGAGACTGCAGATATAGTACAGGAGATGGTCAGAGACTGCAGACATGATATAGGAGATGGTCAGAGACTGTAGACATAGTACAGGAGATGGTCAGAGACTGCAGATATAGTACAGGAGATGGTCAGAGACTGCAGACATAGTACAGGAGATGGTAAGAGACTGCAGACATAGTACAGGAGATGGTCAGAGACTGCAGACATAGTATAGGAGATAGTCCGAGACTGCAGATATGATATAGGAGACGGTCAGAGACTGCAGACATGGTACAGGAGATGATCAGAGACTGCAGACATGGTACAGGAGATGGTCAGAGACTACAGACATAGTACAGGAGATGGTCAGAGACTACAGACATAGTACAGGAGATGGTCAGAGACTGCAGACATAGTACAGGAGATGGTCAGAGACTGCAGACATAGTACAGGAGATGGTCAGAGACTGCAGACATGATATAGGAGATGGTCAGAGACTGCAGATATAGTACAGGAGATGGTCAGAGACTGCAGACATGATATAGGAGATGGTCAGAGACTGTAGACATAGTACAGGAGATGGTCGGAGACTGCAGACATAGTACAGGAGATGGTCAGAGACTGCAGACATAGTACAGGAGATGGTAAGAGACTGCAGACATAGTACAGGAGATGGTCAGAGACTGCAGACATATTATAGGAGATAGTCCGAGACTGCAGATATGATATAGGAGACAGTCAGAGACTGCAGACATGGTACAGGAGATGATCAGAGACTGCAGACATGGTACAGGAGATGGTCAGAGACTACAGACATAGTGCAGGAGATGGTCAGAGACTACAGACATAGTACAGGAGATGGTCAGAGACTGCAGACATAGTACAGGAGATGGTCAGACACTGCAGACATAGTACAGGAGATGGTAAGAGACTGCAGACATAATACAGGAGATGGTCAGAGACTGCAGACATAGTACAGGAGATGATCAGAGACTGCAGACATAGTACAGGAGATGGTCTGAGACTGCAAATATGATACAAGAGATGGTCAGAGACTGCAGAGATACTACAGGAGATGGTCTGAGACTGCAGACTAAGGATGAGCTCCAGCGTGTTCGCAAGCTGCACGTGCCGAGCCTGCCAGGAAGTCGGCAGTGTGCTGCGCTAATCGCAGGCAGTGAGACATTTCCCGATCTCTGCAGCCGCACATCGGGAAATGTCTCACTGCTTGTGATTAGCACTGTGCAGTGCCGAGTTCCTGGCGGGCTCTGCACGCGCAGCTTGCGAACACGCTGGAGCTCATCCTTACTGCAGACATAGTACAGGAGATGGTCCATTAGACCCCTTTCACACTGGAGGCGTTTTTCAGGCGCTTTAGTGTTAAAAATAGCGCCTGGAAAAAGCCTTATCTGCACTCCCAGTGTGAGAGCCCGAATGCTTTCACACTGGAGCAGAGCACTGGCACGACGTCCAAAAAATTCCTGCAAGTAGCTTCTTTGAGGCGCTTTAGGAGCGGTGTATACACCACTCCTAAAGCGCCCTTGCCCATTGAAATTAATGGGGAGTGCCTGCAAAGTGCCTCCGCAGTTGCGCCTTTGAACCCTTTAGTGGGGGTTAAATGTACCTCTAAAGCGAGGGTAAAGTGCCACTAAAAGTAGCGGCGCATTACCGCCAACGCCCCCGCACTGTCAGTGTGAAAGGGCTCTTAGTACATCTCATTATACATCACATCTGTAGATGGACTACTGAGGTGCAGGAAGGGACAGGGGCTGTGTATCCTTTGTAATCTATCATGCCATAAAACATCTCCTAGCAGGGGCAGCCCAGAGCACATGTAAAGGTGTGCTGGGGATGCCATCCTCAGCACACAGCATACTGAACACTGACTCACCTCGGTTCTCTTTCCTTGCAGCCCAAGATAGAGATTGGAGGGGAGGCATTCCAACTGGAGTTGGTAGAGACAGTGCGGGGTCCCAGTGTGAGGAATTCATTCCCGCACATCAGCACTCAGCAGCCACTGACTAGAACCCTCGTGTCAGGAAGAGAAGTGCCCCTCCCCCCCAGCACTGCCAGGCTGGATGGGCTGGCCTACGCTCACACTGGTGTTCTGGACGGACACTCACAAGGAGAGAAGGAGGGAGGGGAGAACTCTGGCTCTTCGGCGCCCCCACCTCTGCAGGCACCCGGGTGCAAAGCACCCTGCGCACCCTGGGTAGGATCGCCCCTGACCACCACCAATAACACTGAGGCTTACCGGAAAGTATGGATTCAGTAGGACATACGCCCTATGAATCAAACAGACTTGTTGGTGATTCTTCACCAAAAATAGTAGAGCCCAGATGGATATAGGCGTTGATACAATTGGATAAAATAATCTTCTCACAAGGACCACCGGTCAACAAAAAAGGAAGCAACAAGATATATAAAACGTCATGTGGATTCAAACATATAGGGCCAAAAAGGAATAAAAAACACACATAGCGTGAATCCGCATAACACAAAATTTATTATTAAAAATGAAAGATTTACACTCACATTTTGGAAGAGGTAAACAAGCGCTTGTCAATCGATAAAATGACGCAATGGGAACAGCAGGCTCGATCCGACGTGTTTTATCCACAAAGATATCGTCTGGGGTGTAATTTACACACACACACTAGTGTAGAAGTGGAGAAAAGGCTTTTACCCTTCCCTCTAAGTATATCTGTCTGATGTTTCTATCACAGACAGAAAGTCTAAAGCTTTCCACAAACATTACAATCTGATTGTTCAAACCTCCTTAGCTCTACCAACAACTATGTAATATAAGGGCCTGCCTGATTGTAAAGAAATTCAATATGTTGTTTAGGTAGGTCCTTATATTATGTACAGTTATGTCCATAAATATTGGGACATCTACACAATTCTAATCTTTTTTTGCTCTCTACACCACCACAATGGATTTGAAATGAAACAACAAGATGTGCTTTAACTGCAGACTTTCAGCTTTAATTTGAGGGTATTTACATCCAAATGAGGTGAACGGTGTAGAAATTACAACAGTTTGTATATGTGCCTCCCATTTTTTAAGGGACCAAAAGTAATGGGACAATTGGCTGCTCAGCTGTTCCATGGCCAGGTGTGTGTTATTCCCTCATTATCCCATTTACAAGGAGCAGATAAAAGTTCCAGAGTTTATTTCAAGTGTGCTATTTGTATTTGGAATCTGTTGCTGTCAACTCTCAATATGAGATCCAAAGAGCTGTCACTATCAGTGAAGCAAGCCATCATTAGGCTGAAAAAAAGAAAACAAACCCATCAGAGAGAGAGCAAAAACATTAGGTGTGGCCAAATCAACTGTTTGGAACATCCTTAAAGAGAAATAACACACCGTTGAGCTCAGCAACACCAAAAGACCCGGAAGACCACAGAAAACAATTGTGGTGGATGACCGAAGAATTCTTTCCCTGGTGAAGAAAACACCCTTCACAACAGTTGGCCAGATCAAGAACACTCTCCAGGAGGTAGGTGTATGTGTGTCAAAGTCAACAATCAAGAGAAGACTTCACCAGAGAGAATACAGAGGGTTCACCACAAGATGTAAACCATTGGTGAGCCTCAAAAACAGGAAGGCCAGATTAGAGTTTGCCAAACAACATCTAAAAAAGACTTCACAGTTCTGGAACAACATCCTATGGACAGATGAGACCAAGATCAACTTGTACCAGAGTGATGGGAAGAGAAGAGTATGGAGAAGGAAAGGAACTGTTCATGATCCAAAGCATACCACCTCATCAGTGATGGTAGTGTCATGGCGTGGGCATGTATGGCTGCCAATGGAACTGGTTTTCTTGTATTTATTGATGATGTGACTGCTGACAAAAGCAGCGGATGAATTCTGAAGTGTTTCGGGCAACATTATCTGCTCATATTCAACAAAATGCTTCAGAACTCATTGGACGGCGCTTCACAGTGCAGATGGACAATTACTCGAAACATACTGCAAAAGCAACCAAAGAGTTTTTTAAGGGAAATAAGTGGAATGTTATGCAATGGCCAAGTCAATCACCTGACCTGAATCCGATTGAGCATGCATTTCACTTGCTGAAGACAAAACTGAATTGAAAATGCCCCAAGAACAAGCAGGAACTGAAGACAGCTGCAGTAGAAGCCTGGCAGAGCATCACCAGGGATGAAACCCAGCGTCTTGTGATGTCTAAGCGTTCCAGACTTCAGGCTGAAATTGACTGCAAAGGATTTGCAACCAAGTATTAAAAAGTGAAAGTTTGATGGATGATTGTTAATCTGTCCCATTACTTTTGGTCCCTTAAAAAGTGGGAGGCACATATGCATTTTCTACGCTGTTCACCTGATTTGAATGTAAATACCCTCAAATTAAAGCTGAAAGTCTGCAGTTAAAGCACATCTTGTTTATTTCATTTCAAATCCATTGTGGTGGTGTATAGAGCCAAAAAGATTAGAATTGTGTTGATGTCCCAATATTTATGGACCTGACTGTATATTTCATAAATCTAAAAGAAACTCAACATACCGTAGTCTATACAATCAGACTGTATAGTGTATGGCCAGCTTAAAAGCAAATAGTAACTGCCCTTTCTAACCTATAGTGCTTTAGATATTGTTTGTCTTGTAATAAATCTTTAACCATTTGCCGACAGTGCACTGTACATTTACTGCAACAGTGTGGGCTGGCTGCGAAGAATCACGTATATACATTTCTGGGTAGGGGGCAGGCGTGCACGCACACCTGCCCAGCTCTGCTATGAGTTGTCACAGCACATGCTGATCACTGAGTCCTGGCCAATGATTGACTGCCCATGATTGTTAGAGAAATTAGATTCCTATTTTATAATCATTTAATGCATGCTTGAAAAAGATTGCTTAGAAGTAGAATAGATTCAAGTTACAGTTTCAGTTGTTTCGAGTCCTTGAAATGCATATAAATCACAGAGATAAGATAGTTAATTTTTAGTTTACTAATGAGAAAATAAACTTTTGACAGCTACAGCCTGATTAGGATAAGAACATCTTATACAGGTGGTTTAGAAATAATTATGTGGAATATGGGAAAGTTATGTACAGTACATTAATTAAGTTTAACAAGGTCAAACAAAGGTCTGCTTGTACCCTCCTTAAAACTGTTAAAATACATTGAATAAGAAAACACTTATGTGTGTGCGTGTATATATATATATATATATATATATATATATATATATATATATATATATATATGTATGTGCATATTTATATATATGTATAATGTAAGTGATACAGTACCTTTTTGTAGAACCAATATATGAATACATACATATAGGATTATATAGTGAGACATATATCACATAAGAGGGGGTTATTGAAAGTTCATTCTCCCAAATGCGTAAATCTGTTATCCTTGAAGTTGGTTAAGTCTTATCAGGACGAGGAGGGTTTGATTTAACACAGCTGGGTGCCATATTGTCTCTACACAGGTGTTTTTAATTGGACAAAACCAGTTATAAATCACTTTAATGAACATATAGGAATTCTGGGAATAAATAAGTTTGTCTGGTTGTAGAACAGGTGTCAGATTTGTGATTAGTTACATTGAAGTAACTAAACGATCTTAGCAACCAATCATATCTAGGTGAGATGGCTACGATAAGGCTTGTAAAAGGTATATAAATGCAAGTTTTACAATTGTTAGACAGACAAGTCAGATAGGAGCTCATAAGGCTGAACTCTATGTATGCTGCCCTATTGCACGGGTCATAGAGATCAGAACCAATGGGCAAATATCTGTCCTTTTGTTGAAAATTGTCTCCTCGTACGAGTCAAATAAAGTAAACTTCTTAACTTGATCCAGAGTGTGGTCTAAGGTGAATTTCCCTCACAATGATCGGCTCTGATCTTCCCCGAACACAGCTCTGTGAGTGTAAACAACACAGAGCTGTATTCAGTGACAGGGGCTCTCATTGTTTGCTAAGCAGGGAATGAAAACAACTAGACACCCAGTAAAGGCAGCACACACTACACATATAAACACTTGTTAGGCACATATTTAACCCCTTGATCGCCCTAGATGTTAACCCCTTCCTCCTGCCCAGTATCATTAGTACAGTGATAGTGCTTATTATTAGCACTGATCAGTGTGATAATGTCAGTGGCAGTTAGTGAGCTCCCATAAAGACTGTTAGTGTCAGATTGCCTGCCATCCTGCAATAAGTCCCTTATCACCACCATTACTAGTATAAAAAAATTAATAAATAGAAATATCAGTATATATCCCATAGTTTGTAGACGCTATAACTTTCACACAAACCAATCTAATATAAACATATTGGGACATGTAGGATAATACATTTTGCCCAAAATATTTTAAGAGATTTGATTTATTTTATTTTTTATGGGATTAATTTTATAGCAGAAAGTAAAAAATATTGTTTTGTTCTTTTTTTCAAAATGGTCATTTTTTTGTTGTTTATATGATAAAAAATAAATAATCCAGAAGTGATCAAATACCACCAAAAGAAAGCACTATTTGTGTGGGAGAAAAATGATATAAATTTTGTTTGGGTATAGCATTGCATGACATCCGTGCAGCACTGCAATTATCAGTTAAAGTATCGCAGTGCCGCATAGCAAAGAATGGCCTGATCATGAAGGGGGTAAAACATTCCAGAGCTGAAGTGGTTAATTATAAACAATATTTGTATATACTAGAAACAAAAATATTAAACATCACTAAAGTGTATAAATATACAAACTAAACTAATATTGATCCAGTTTGATTTCCTTTCAGGTGTCATCACTGACATGCCTATCACCTGTGCAACAGACATCTTTAAGGTCAGGTTCACACTAGCTAATGCTCTGAAATGCAACCCACAGTCGACACATTCTCAGCCTGCAATGGGCACACAGAGAAGAAGGGGGGGACAGCTAAAGGCAGGATCAATCAGGTATATTTCACTCTACATAAAATGAATACTTTAGTGGTTTTGTGAGTATGAACACTCTATTATATAGCATGTGATGAGAGTATTTTATAGCCTTGGTTTAATGATATTTTAACCTATCAGTAGTCATATAATTATGGCTAATCAGTGTACACTGGGGTTATTCCCATGCCTGGCTGGATCACTAAAGCACAGTGGCTGGCTCATTGATGGATACAGTGGATTAAGTCTGATAATCTGAGGTTGTTCACTTTGCAAGAGAGGTTGTTCTTTGCAAGAGAATTTTTCCCAGAGCATAGTGAATAGTGAAATTTTAATTTGTAAAGAATGCTGAATTACATGCAATGAAAATAAAACAAATTCCATTTTTGCTTAGACATGAATGGACGATGGAAGTAAGCAGAACTTCACCTCAATCACTAAGCTCTGGGGTCATTTCTCCAGCCTATTTAAATAAACCCTAATGCTACAACAATGCACCTGATTGGATAGCTGCCATCTGTATCTTGAAATTTGCAGGATGTTACAAAACATAGCTATTGATGTACATTCTGCAGAAGAGATCTTTAAAACAGTCATTTAAAAAAGGTTACATGATACTCAGATTAACAGTGAAATACACAGTTGAAATTCATATGTATTCAGTATGTGAAATGTTTTACCTGCCAAAATGTGTAACTCTGTTTCACAAGTCTTATGATGTACATAACGTTACTGCACTGGAAAAGAAGAGCATGTGGGGCACGTTGGATGCCTGTGTCTCCCGCCATAGGCCGCATTCAATCCTTCAAACCCTACATTACTATAAACTTCATCAGTCATGTGGAGGTCAGAGAAAGAAGCCATGGCACACAGCAATAAATGTAATCATCTGACACTTCTGGAAATGTTAAATGCTGAAGACACTGATGAAGGCTGCAGCACTGAAGCAGAGTGAAGGAAGGACACCAGATAAATGAGTATAATAGCTCTTCTCAAACAGAGACCTGATGGTTTATTTTATTTGGAGACCTGATATGGTGTTTTTAAAGCAAGTGTAAAGGTAACATTTAAAAAAACAAACCAAAAATAAAAACATGTCTATACTTACCTGCTCTGTGCAATGTAATTGCACAGAGCGACCCTGATCATCCTCTTCTCGGGTCCCCCACCAGCGCGCCTGGCCCATCCTCTCTGTCTAGCCGCTTCCCATGGGGCACTTGTGCGTTCTTGCTCCCGATCCCTGCTTCTGCTTCCATTGACACAGACAGCGGGACTCCCCCCCCCCCCCCCGCTCCCTCATCACTGGCTTTGATTGACAGCACTGGAAGCCAATTGCTCCCAGTGGCTCAGCAAAGCTAGCGAGACCTGGAAGTGAGGGGAGAGAAGAGCTGCGGACGTGCACAGCACTTGATAGAATGAGGGCTCTGGTAAGTATAAGGATGGGGATGCTGATGCCTAAACATATTTTACCTTAATGCAAGAAATGCATTAATTTAAAAAATGTTTAGGCTTTAGAACCACTTTAAGGACTTTAATTATGCGCATGTACATGGGTTTATTAAAAAGGGCTGTCAACGGAGTACAAAATGCGGTACCAATCAGATTTCAGCTCAATGTGGACTGATTACAAAGAAATCATTTTTGATAGTTTGATGTGGGTGACTGATACCATGTCATGTTACTATGGAGATTTATGTGGTTGAATAATAAAGGATCAAATTAGTGATAACTGTCAGGAAAGAATGTACACACTCCACATTTGTGTTTACCATCATATATTTATTACCTGTACATCATTTAAAAACTTCATGGTACATACTTCTAATATCTTACATTCAGTTTTCTTTAACATCCATGAGCTCTATATCATGCTTTGCTTTAGAACATATTTGGCATACTATTACAGACAGTGTAAGGCAACTGTAGTCCACAGGTAGGACTTAAGTAGGTTCTATGGGTGAACCTAAGACCATGAATTGAACCTATGTATAATTTAGCTCAAGCAGTAAAGCTAAAACACAGTACTGTGCCTTCAAATCATTTCTTATAAACACCTTTTCTTTGAAGTAAGGATTAAAGTTGAACTTCAGGCAGATATAAATGACTTGCATTACTTTGGCTTTTTATGCAAGTTGTAAATTTCATTAATAAATAAATGTATTTTTTTAATACAAGTACCTTAATTTGATTTGGTATCCACCTTTTGTAATCCCATGTACAGCACTAAACAGACTGTTATCAGGAGGGGCACTACTGGGAACCAATCAGGTAAGCTCCATGAAAGTATTGTAATAAGTAACACACTGATAGGAGGAGAGTGCTGAGTAAGCCAAGTTGAATTTGTTACTATGCTGCTAAACCTTTACGGGCCAATAAGCAGGATTGAGCAGGGAGATGACAACATTGTGGGGTTGATTTACTAAAGGCAATCAGACTGTGCACTTTGCAAAGCACAGTTGCACTCTGCAGGTGCAGTTGCTCCAGAGCTTAGTAAATTAGGTAAATCTTCACTTTGCAAAGAATACTCAATCACATGCAAGGGAAAAAAAAACAGCATTTTTGCTTGCACATGATTGGATGATGGAAGTCAGCAGAACTCCCGATCATTTACTAAGCTCTGGAGCAACTGCTCTTGCAGAGTGCAACTATACTTTGCAAAGTGCACAGTCTATTTGCCTTTAGTAAACAAACCCTTGTGCTCCTTTGTTGTAACATAAATCGTGATGCCACGCACGTGTTTGTGCAGGTGGCAGAGCTATGTAATCTGAGGACTAAAAGCATACAACTGCAAATCCTTTAGCAGGTAAAACAGTTCCCATAAACAGTATGTATTTCATTAGGATCAGATCGCATTTTAAGTCAAATTACTGCATAAAATCAGTTAATTTCAAGGGGTTCACATATTTTTGCTTGTCGCTGTATGAATTTCATGTGATTGATATCTGCTTGGAGATCAGCTTTAAAGAGTGGTAAAAGAACAATTAAGATCCTGCTGTCACTGCTGATCTACTACACAGGCATACCCCACTTTTAAGTACGCAATGGGGTTTATTTACTAAAGCTGGAAAGTGCAAAATCAGGCTCACTTCTGCATAGAAACTAATGAGCTTCTAGGTTTTATTACCAAAGCTTAATTGAACAAGCGAAGGTTAGAAACTTGTTGGTTTCTATGCAGAAGTGAGCTTGATTTTGCACTTTCCAGCTTTAGTAAATAAACCCTATTGTGTACTTAAAAGTGGGGTATGCCTGTATTACTTTGAACACATATCTGCATGACCGTGCATTGCAGCATTTAAAGCTTTTACAGTTTCCTGCAGTTTTTGTTCATCCAGCTCACAACATAAAAAACTCGTTTTTTATTCAACTTATGTCTTCACAAACCCATAGAGCGCTGCTTTGTAGCTTTTTTTCTTGCAGAGGAACAGCAACAGCTGTCAGATTTTGAACACTCTGGAGCTGATTTACTAAAACTGGAGAGTGCAAAATCTGGTGCAGCTGTGCATGGTAGCCAACCAGCTTCTAACTTCAGCTTGTTCAATTAAGCTTTGACAAAAATCCTGGAAGCTGATTGGTTTCTATGCACAGCTGCAACAAATTTTGCATTTTCCAGTTTTAGTAAATCAACCCCTCTATGTTCTAGCACCAAGCATAGGACAGCAGGCCAGAGGGCAGGCAAAGTGGAATGTGATATAGAAAATGGAACAGGCCAGGATAATGGTTGCTACTGGATGGGAGCAGATTATCTACCAGCAACCTGCCAAGTTACCGCCTACAGATCCACTACTGGGAACTCTGAGGTAAGTATAATATTTAGGTGCATTGTACAGTGTGCCGAGTGTACTGGGGTGCATGCTGTTGACTGAAGTTGGGTCCATTGTGTATCGTGTCAAGTTTATTGGGAGCATGCTGCAGAGTACTGAATGTGTCAATGTGCGGTGTGCAGAGTGTAACAAAAAGCATGGTGCAGTGTGCAAAGTGTGTCATGGTGGGGATGTCACAAGTGTACTGGGGTACATGATGTGGTGTGCTAAGTATATTTGTCATGTATGCTGGCTTGCTGACTGCATTGGGTTGCATGTTGCAGTATGCTGTGTGTGACTGTATTTTGGGTGTATAGTGCAGTGTAGTCAGTGTATTGTGGGTAATACTTAAAACACATCCACGTTTTGCCTAAAAGTGCCTGTGCATGCTTTTGACCTCACTTTTTTACATTGGCTTTAGGCTTCTCGTTGTGTAGAGACACACCTTCTACCTTGTACAGAATTTCAGTGATTTTAGCTCAGGAACCCCATTTTGTTGAAACCAGGACCTAACAAAGTTCATACTTAAATGAGCTGTGATAGCTCACATTTGTATTGCTTTCAGTAAGTTCTCATTCAGTGAAATGATATTTGATTAAGAATTGATAGTAGACTCTCCTTTGCAGAAATAAATATTAGGCATTGCCAAAACACCAATAATCTGAAAGCTGTGGATGAAACCAGAAAGGCTGCTATATCTGACCACACATGCGGGCTTACACAAGTTCCTCTGAGATGCTCCGCCTCAGTTCCTTCATTTCTTTTATTAAAATTTTAAACATCATTGCAGCCACTACAGAGTTTGTAGTTGGCTCCCTGAGGACCCAGTACAAACACCATTGGTAAATAGAAGTCAGGAAAGTTTAGTTTTGTGAACACATGCAGAATTGTGTATGTTAAAGGCATTGACCCTTTTTCACTGCAAGTCCAGCACTTTGGATGCTATTTACCCTATGGGCAAAGTAGATACGGTAAGTGCAAAGGGCAGCACTGTGCTAAGGTGCAAAAAAAAAAAGTTTTTCAGTCTTTTACAAAATGTATTTTTGTACTAAAAATAAAAAAAGCATTCAAGGCAGTAGATAATTTGGATGTGTGCAATGTCACTGGGCTTAGAAGTACAGCAGCTCTTGGCAGTCATCCCGCAGTGTTTATCCACAATTCTCCACCATAAGCTGCTTCTTAGTCACAGTCCCTTACAGGGTACAGATTGCTCTATCATCTTTTCTCTCATAGTAACTATGTATCGACTATGGCTTGTTTCCAGCTTGGCTCATTGCCCTCACAAAGCCTTGGATCTCCTGTTCCAAATGTTTGTTCCTCTTCTCTGCGTCATCTCGTGATCGCTCCATGTTTTGCAAGGTAATTTCTAGAGCCTTCCGTTGATTTTTTTCTTTTTCTAGATCTTCATTCAATTTCACTACTTTTTTCCATACGTCAAAGTTTTCTTTCTCTATGCTACGAAGAGATATATATGAAAACAAAAGAAAATGATTTATTTTTTTTATGCACATCTGTTTACCCAAGACCTTTTTGTATGTTTACTAGGTTTCACTAAGGAATTCACTTGGTAACATTTGTGCTAGATATAAACACAATTGCTGTTCGTTCACAACAAATTGCTAAAGGGAGAAGTGAGGAAAGGAGGTAATTAGTGATCTGAGTTTAAATACCGTATATACTCAAGTATAGGTCGATCCGAATATAAGCCGAGGCCCCTAATTTACCACAAAAAACTGGGAAAACTTATACTTGAGTATAAGCCAAGGGTGAGAAATGCAGCAGCTACTGTAAGTGGAAAAGAGGGTCAACAATGCCCATCTGCAGCTGCATGCCTCCCTGTGTCCTGTGCATACCTCACTGTGTCCTGTGCATGCCTCCCTTTGTCCTGTGCATGCTTCCCTGTGTCCTGTGCATGCCGCCCTGTGTCCTGTGCATGCCGCCCTGTGTCCTGTGCATGCCGTCCTGTGTCCTGTGCATGCCTCCCTGTGTCCTGTGTATGCCTCCCTGCGTCCTGTGTATGCCTCCCTGTGTCCTGTGTATGCCTCCCTGTGTTCTGTGCATGCCTCCATGTGGCAATCTGCAGCCTCCATGTGCCGATCTGCAGCCACCACTGCACCGATCAGTGTGTCATATCATAAAAACATACGGCGGCCATTCCAGTGTTCAAAAGCCACGCCTCCTCCTCGTCTGTGATAGGGAGAACACTCAATTTCCCAGCAGTCAGTGTTCAGCCTATCATGGACATCCGCTCATCCTCATACCATGGATGAGAGGATGTCCGTGATAGGCTGAACACTGACTGCTGGAAAATTGAGTGTTCTGCCTATCACAGACGAAGAGAAGGCGCGGCTTTTGAACAGTGTAATGGCCGTCGTATGTTTTTATGACACGCTGGCCGCCACTGTCTGCATGACACACTGATCAGGTAGGCAGACAGTGGTGACTCCAGTATAAGCCGAGGGGGGCACTTTCAGCCTAAAAAAAATGGCTTATACTAGAGTATATAATCTATAATCTATACATTTTCATGTCAAACATTCACTGTGATTAAGCCCCTATTTGGTGAAACATTAGAGAGGAGGCCAGTCCAGAGCTAAGGGGACGGATGAGGAAGGAGTGACCACAGTATCTACTGCTTATGCTAGAGCAGGGGTCTCAAACTGGCGGCCCTCCAGCTGTTGCAAAACTATAAGTTCCATGAGGCATTGCAAGGCGGACAGTTACAAGCATGACTCTCACAGGCAGAGGCATGGTGGGACCCCTGTGCTAGAGAATCTCTGTACCCTATGATAAACCTGTCCAGTTTATTGTTGAATCTGAAGGCCAGAAGGTCCTGACAATGACAGAATGTGCTGTAGGGGCCTGGAGTGGAACAGGGCAAATGGGATTGCCTCACCCTGAGGCACTCATACTGAAGCAAAGAGTTGGGCAACTCATGGACTGAAGAGTACAATTCTGTCAGGGGAGTGTGAAGTTTCTCCTCATGAAGAAAAACTCTGACTTGAGCTACATCTAAGACTAGACCCAGCAATGAACTGTTTCTAATGCTGATTTCTCAAGGTTCAGGAACCATCTGAACTTGCACAAAGTCTAGACGGTCAGGAAAAATGTGTTCTTCATAGTTAGCCAGGTTGAAAAAAGACACAAGTCCATCAAGTTCAACCATAAAAATAAATCAATAAAAAATAATATCAAACAGACCCATATACCCAATCCTTTACCCACAGTTGATCCAGAGGAAGGTGAAAAACCCCAGCAAAGCGTGATCCAATTTGCTACAGCAGGGGGAAAAAATTCCTTCCTGACCCCCAAGAGACAGTCAGATTTTCCCTGGATCAACTTTACCTTTTGTGTGCATTTAGGAAAGATTCCAGGCCTTTCTTAAAGCAATCTACTGAGCTGGCCAGAACAACCTCTGGAGGGAGTCTATTCCACATTTTCACAGCTGTTACTGTGAAGAAACCTTTCCGTATTTGGAGATAAAAACTCTTTTCCTCTAGGCTAAAGAGTGCCCCCCCCCCCCTTGTCCTCTGTGTTGACCGTAAAGTGAATAACTCAACACCAAGTTCACTATATGGACCTCTTATATATTTATACATGGTGATCCCCCCTAATCTCCTTTTCTCAAGAGAGAATAAATTCAGTTCCTCTAATCTTTACTCATAGCTGAGCTCCTCCATGCTTCTTATCAATTTGGTTGCCCTTCTCTGCACTTTCTCCAGTTCCCGGATATTCTTTTTGAGAACTGGTACCCAAAACTGAACTGCATATTCCAGATGAGGTCTTACTAATGATTTGTACAGGGGCAAAATAATATCTCTCTCTCTGGAGTCCATACCTCTGTTAATACAAGAAATAACTTTGCTCGCTTTGGAAACTGCAGCTTGGCATTGCATGTTATTATTGAGTTTATGATCTACCAAAACCCCAGATCCTTCTCCACTACAGATTCCCCCAGTTGTACTCTCCCTAGTATGTATGATGCATGCATATTCTTACCCCCAAGTGCATAGCTTTACATTAATCAACATTAAACCTCATCTGCCACATCGTCGCCCAATTAGACAGTGCATTGAGGTTGGCTTGTAAATTGGAGACATCCTGTAAGGACGTTATTCCACTGCATAGTTTGGTGTCATCTGCAAAGGCTGAAATGGTACTTTTAATCCCAGACCCTTATAAAGATATTAACCTCTTAAGGACCGAGCCTCTTTCTGAGATTTGTTGTTTACAAGCCTGTCCTATTCCTGGTACACGTCATAGTTCTAAGCGTAGTTACAAAGTTAGATTTAAAAGACACAAGTCCAACCAATAGAAAAAAAACAAAATAAACACAAGAAATTCTCCATATACAGAATCCTATACCCACAGTTGATCCATAGGAAGGCAAAAAACACCTTCTCCACCATTGACTCCCCCAGCTGTTCTCCCCCTAGTATGTATGATGCATGCTGGTTTCTAGCCCCCAAGTGCATAACTTTACATTTATCAACATTAAACCTCATCTGCTACATAGTTGCCCAATTAAATAGAGCATTAAGGTTGGCTTGTAAGTTGGAGACATCCTGAAAGGATGTTATTTCACTGCAGAGCTTGGTGTCATCTACAAAGACTGTAATGGTTCTTTTATTCCCAGACCCTATATCATTTATAAAATGTATTAAAAAATTAAGGGTCCCAACACTGAACCTTGGGGTACACCACTGATAACCTTAGACCATTCAGAGTAAGAATCATTAACCACTACTCTCTTTTTGCCAGTTTTCTATCCATTTACAAACTGATATTTCCAAGCCTGTAGACTTTACCTTACACATTAGCCATGTGTGGGGAACTGTGTCAAACGCTTTTGCAAAATCCAAGTATACCACGTCCACAGCCACCCCTCTGTCCAAGGTTTTACTTACCTCTTCAAAAAAGAAATCAGATTTGTTCTTCAGAACCTATGCTTACCATGTCCTCATTAGGTGACCATCCATATTTCCCACAATGCAATTACCCTGAGAGCACAAAAAGGCTAGTACTGGATCCAGTACTTTGGTGAACACCCGAAGTACAGAAGATAGGCAGCATGGAAGGTCCAGAAAGATACCTGGTGGATTCCATGCAGAGTTTCCAGGCCTTAATATTTAGAACCTTGAGATCCAAGATGGAGTGAATTCCCACTTTTGGCTTAGAAACTTTCAAACAGGTTGGCGCAGAACCCCTGCAACCAGTCTGCCACAGGGACAGGGGAAATGATACCCTATTCCTGAAAACTCACTGGGAATGTATGCAAACCTACTAATCTGTGCAGTGACACAGACAGGTTGGAAATGATAAACTAGGAAGGGAGCTGGTATAGCCCTTGAACACCTCCCACACCCAAGCATCTGAGATGCAAGCTTTCCAAGTGTCCACAAAGTCTGAGAGACATCCTTCCACTTTGGAAAATGGGGGAGCACCCACATATGGGCTTCTCTGAGGGTTGGGAAGACTTGGTGTTTTAAAGCTTGCAGTTAAACAGGGGAGCCAGACTTGGCTCATAAATAGAATCATATTTCAATCAATCAGAATATGAGATTACATGTGGAAACACAGACACAATTGATAATTTACAATTGTAAGTTACGATTATATATTAACTGTCAACAAAATGCACTTCTGTGTGTGGCTTATCGTCCATATGGGTTGTTAACTATAGATTGATTCTTCAGAAGACATTGGTCAGAAAATAAATTGATCAAAGTATTTGTGGTTTATGGCCACCATTAGTGTCAGATGCAATTGTTTTTGCATATAGAAAATTTCCAACATGCCCCAAAACCCTCTTTTGGATTTGCACTGTTATCCTTTCTATGAAGTAAATAAAATGAACTTGTCAATGTGTATAAGGCTAAGTTAGAAGAATATGACAGCTAGTGCTGATAGTCTCAGTAAGACATCACCCAGTCTATGGTCACCCTAATTTGCTGAGATTCAAGGCCAAGAATTTGACCACAATAGAGTACACTTCACTGATCAGCACTACCATCTTCCCCTGGACGGGAGTAACTTGTAAACTATGGGAAGGGCAGTAAACAGTTTCAAAATGTACTGATTTCAGAGTGCTGGTAAAATTAAACAGTTTCTTTAGGATCTAAACAAGGCATAAACAGTGTTTTTTGCTTCTAGCACAATAGATTGGTACCTGACAAAAGAAGGAGGAATATTATCCAGAACACACTATAAGATCTTCAATAAAGCTCAAAGCCTTATTTATCAGCTCATCGTACTACAGGGTTCTCATAAAGCAGCAGAGAAATACACAAACTGCTAAATACAATCATATGAGTACTCAGGGATTTTCTTTTCTCAGAAAATAGGTACAGTTTTCCTCTCACAAGTCATCCCTTGTCTCCGCCCCATACCCACCTCTGAGCACCGACTCTTTGTTCCACCCCTACCCATCTCCCAGTACCACCCCATATAGAGAATACAGAACCAAATATCATTTTGTGCAATTTGTATGGAAATTGTTAATGATAACAAGAAAAGCAGAAAAATACATCTCCTGCAGCCAGCAACAATAGATTCCTCCCAGCAACAACTGACCCCCCCCAGCAACATAAGACCCCCTCAGCAACAATAGACCTCTCCATCAAAAATAGAGCCTCCCCCCACAGCAATAGACCATCCTGTACACCCCACCACACCTTGCCATTACATACATTCAGTGCTGGAGGTGCCAGAATGGCATTCCCCTGCATTCTAGCTGAAAATAAAGCCCTGTGACTCCTTAAGGCTAAGTTCACACTGGCATTAAAAGCAGGCATTTGAGGGACGTTAAAAACACAAATGATATAATGAAGAGCACACAGTGCTGTTCACATTATCAAAATATGACGTGTTAGTGTTGCTTCGAAATAGAGGCCTCATGTTGAGTCAGGAAGCATTTGAAGCCTTTCAAGGCCTCCCATTCAAGTCTATGATATCACTATGCAAATGCTCTGGCAGGCATTTGCGGCGCAATTGTGGTGTGGTTTGATTATTTCCTGTAATGTCACTTCCCATTTATATATAGGTGATTGTGGAGAGGTTTTAACATGCCTTATTGCTCATCAAACGCTTCAAAACTGTGCATAGGGCGTTTAGGGAGTGTTTTTAACTCGTCATTAACACTTGTAAAAAGTCGAGTGTGAACAAGCCCTTAAACTATCTTAACTCACTTTACTAAAGCTATAGTGAGAAAAACATGAGGATCACCACTGCAGATCTCCTGCAAACCAGGGGCAGATCCAGGGGGGGGGGCAACGGGTCAATTGCCCCCTCCGAGAATGCTGGGGAGAGGGCAGGCAGCTGGGTCCGCGGGAGAGAGAGAGCGGATGGCCGGGCGGGTGACAGTCTGAGACTGACTGTCAGTCTCAGACTATCACCAGCCCCCCCGGCCGTCCGCTCTCTCACCCGCCCACTGTCACTGGCGGGTGAGAGAGCGGACGGCCGGGGGCTGGTGACAGTCTAAGCCTGACCGTGGGGTGGGCGGATGAGAGCGGACGGCCGGGCTGGCCGCTGGTGACATTTAGAGAGCGGCCGGGCTGCTGGCCAATCAGGGAGCCGGCGGGAGGGGGAGCAGAGAGATGACATCATCTCTCACCACCCGCCCTGCATCCCTGCAGTTCCGCCCTCACTGTGCAGGTAGCTACGGGCAGCAGAGAGATTACATCATCTCTCTGCTGCCTGACTGGTAATCTGCTGCCTCACCCTCTGGGATACAGAAAGTGACAATTGTAGCTGTAGCAGGCAAGTGACAATCTTCATCTGGTGGCAGGCGACATGGCAAGTGACAATCCGCAATGTGTGGCATATGACGTGACAATCCGCATTTGGTGGCAAGGTGACGTGGCAAGTGACAATCTTCATCTGGTGGCAGGCGACATGGCAAGTGACAATCCGCAATGTGTGGCAGGCGACATGACAATCCGCATCTGGTGGCAGGTGACGTGGCAAGTGACAATCCGCATCTGGTGGCAGGTGACGTGGCAAGTGACAAACTGCATCTGGTGGCAGGTGACGTGGCAAGTGACAATCCGCATCTGGTGGCAGGTGACGTGGCAAGTGACAAACCGCATCTGGTGGCAGGTGACGTGGCAAGTGACAATTGTAGCAGGCAAGTGACAATCTGCATCTGGGGGCAGGTGACATGGAAAGTGACAATCCGCAATGTGTGACAGGGGATGTGGCAAGTGACAATCCGCAATGTGTGGCAGGTGACGTGGCAAGGTGACAATCTGTATCTGGTGGCAGGCAATGTGGCAAGTGACAATTGTAGCAGGAAAGTGACAATCCACATCTGGGGGCAGGTGACATGGCAAGTGACAATCTGCAACGTGTGGCAGGTGAAGTGGCAAGTGACAATCTGCAACGTGTGGCAGGTGAAGTGGCAAGTGACAATCCGCATCTGGTGGCAGGCAACATGGCAAGTGACACGCTTGGGGCTCCCACTGATTCTGCATTATAGTGAGTTGAACTATTTCATTTTATATAACAATGTAATAATAGAAAAAATGCGCTTCAATCATCCTGACACCATAACAACCATGGTGCTGTGATGATTGAAGCGCCAACACCATCCATTTCCCTGATAAATTCCCCCCAAAAAACGTATTTTCTGGCAGTGCCCCTCCTGAGACTAGACTCTGGATCCGCACCTGCTGCAAACGCTAGGTGACTGCTTATTGTGCTGACTCGAAACAGGAATGCAGATCAGGAAAGTCAGAGAACAATCAGAACTCCTGATCTGCATTCTTGTTTTGACTACATGAATAAAAGTACATGATTTAAACCACTTTTGAAGGCATATATATTCTTATACTATATTAAAGCAGAGCGCCAGACTCCTTCATAAAAAATTAAAAATCAGCAGCTACAAATAGCCGGTTCCCTACTGCGCATGCGTGAAGCTCGCTGCACTTTGTGAATGGCCCATCAGGGGAGGAAGGAGAAGGGGGCTGAACTTCTGGATGACTTTGCCGTGGTGAAGTCACCAAGATGTGGGAGCAGGTACCTGTCAAAGTCAGGCAAACTAACAGAGCTTCCCCTTTTGGGTGGAGCTCTACTTTAAGACACTGAATTCCTTTTATTGTTTTTAAAATGCAGTGATATCCATGCTTTGCGCACAAAATAATTGAGTCACACATAACTTCAGATATAATAGATTCTAATTGCTATTGTTAAAGTGTAAACTGCAATTCACATTCACAAAGAGAAGCTTATTTACTTATTTACTTGACTAGTAAATGAAAACCATCATCATTACCTTTTCACCCTTTCCTCAAGTTGTTTGTTGTAAATTTTCATTTCTTCTAATTCACTGGCCAACAAGCCACAAGTGTTGCCTTCTGTTTTCTCTGTAACAAGACAATCTACACCATTTCTAAGGAGGCCAGGACTAAGTTTATCACTTTCTTTACTTCCCTTGCTTACAGGACATTCAGTAGCAGGACAATATGGTTTGCTGCTTCCAATGCCACTTTGAGGTATAGGGACATTATCATAGGTTGATGTACGTTGCTGGGAGATTTCCTCTGAAAGGGTCCTCTTGTGGTGAGGATATGACATTAAAGATGACTTTCCATTTGGAGATGACCAAAAATCACTGCTGAATAGGTCTGTTTTGTTAAAAGTGCTGGTACTGATGTCATCTTGTTGTTTGGGCATGTTAAAGTTTGTAATAGGCAGAGTTTGGGTTCGTTTTCTAGGAGCTGTAATCCATGATTCTGAGTTGTCTGTTTGTAAGGAGTAATAGTCTTCATTAAGTGACATACTATCTTCAGAAGTAGAGGAGCCACGAGAATCACTTGGGTATTTCTACAAAACAACAAATAGTGTAAGCATTAAAAATGTAGTCTTAATTATAAAATAATCTTGTAAAAATGAAAGGATGACTCCATTGAGACCAAACATTCATGGTTGGATTGAAGGTCAAGTGTTCATGAATAGTGTCTTCTGGCTGTAGAGATTTTTGCTGTTCTCCTAACCATTACCATTTCTAATCTTTCCTAATTCAGAGTACAGTTTGTAAAGTGCAGTTCTCTATTTACAGTATTGGTTTGCATATTAACTACAGTTTAAAGGATAAGTTCACCATTTGCAGTCCACTCTCTCTGGCAGCTCAGCATTCTGCTAGAGTAATTTGGAGCAGACTATGCTTGTGCAGGGGTAGGAAATTATGCCAAAAGTGCTTATTCTGGAGTTTCCAGCAATGCAAATCCAAAGCTGGGTGCATCCTGTCATCTGCAGGAGGGATAGGGGAGAATAATAATATAAGCATCTGAAAAAGTAAGTATTTGCTTGCAAAATGAAACACAGCATTTTCACATATAAGGGACATAGGGACATTTTTGGGAAAAGTAAGTAAAGGTGATTTAACCCTTTAACTTTATCTACTAATTTTCTAATAATAATAATATTTAACATGACCCATATTTAGCAGCCAGGTTGGTAAAATATTAGTCAAGTGGCAACCTTGGCAGTAACCTATAGCACCTAAAGACTTCCTCTTTCACTAATCTGACTTTAGTAATGCTTTGCAAGATAAATATAATAATTGGGACATATTAAAATGCTCCCCCAGTCTTTTTATTATAAATTAAAAAATATACAACTTGTCTCATCCAATATTGGATTGAATCAGACATGTTGTATATACCTTTTATTTATTGTTTATAATAAAAATGACCACTCTTAAAGAGGAACTTAGAAATTCGTAATAATGGCAATCTACAAACATCCAATTATAGATAATTGCAAGCTTTTTAATCTTTGTATATCTTATTTTTCTTTTCCTCCCTATTTCAAGTGCCTTTACATCCTATAACTCTGAGTTCTGTCTCCTGGAACATGCAAAGGCGCATATCATCTGAGGGGGAAAACACTGGTGATGCAGCCTTCCCATGATGCATCTGTAAGGTCATGGTTACATCACCAGTGCCTCACTCAACTAGGAAGTGGAAAACAGTAGTAATTAAAAGAAAAAACATTTTGGTTGACTAATGAATGTAAGATGATTTCACATCAGCGTTTCAGAGTTACAGGCTGATGTAGTTTTTAGTGAAAGAGGGGAATGGAAAGCTTTAATACCTTAGTACCCCGAATGTCCCATCTACTATATCTATTATGTTTTTTGGGATGATGGTACCTATATATTAATACTAATAGAGGTAATATACTAATATAGGTATCCCATCTACTGAATGTCATTTACATTTCAGTAATGGTTTGGGTTACTGCACTTTGCAAATTGCAAATGAATTTTGCACTGCCTTACATAAAATGTACTTGTACTCACATGACGTTAAGTAAATTGCCAGCAGAAAATGCAGGCACCTTTAAGTGTCTGCATATCTTTTGTTGTTTTCCCGAGTACCCCATAGTCCTAAATCTGCATGCAAATACTTCTGCAAGTACTGACTTTGCGAACTTATGTTGTGCTCCCTCTTGACTTTTGAGTCTAACTATTAGACAGTGGGGCAGATCTACTAAAACTGGAGCACTCAGAAACTGGTGCAGCTGTGCGTGGTAGCCAATCAGCTTCCAACTTCAGCTTGTTCAATTAAGCTTTGAAAATAAAACCTAGAAGCTGATTGGAGCATGCAAAATCTGGTGCATCTCTGAATAGAAACCAATTTTAGTAAATCACCCCTAATGGATTCACCCATTACAAAGATAGGCTACCTAAAATGTCCAGAAGGCAAAAGGGGGGGTGGTGTCTGGATTTTAATTTAGGTTATGACTTTCGTATTTGAGTGCACCAGGTTTCAAGGTTCATGAGGCACTCTTATGCCCCGTACACACGGTTGGATTTTCCGATGGAAAATGTCTGATCGGAGCGTGTTGTCGGAAATTCCGACCGTGTGTGGGCTCCATCGGACATTTTCCATCGGATTTTCCGACACACAAAGTTGGAGAGCAGGAGATAAAATTTTCCGACAACAAAATCCGTTGTCGGAAATTCCGATCGAGTGTACACAAATCCGACGGACAAAGTGCCACGCATGCTCAGAATAAATAAAGAGATGAAAGCTATTGGCCACTGCCCCATTTATAGTCCTGACGTACGTGTTTTACGTCACCGCGTTCAGAACGATCGGATTTTCCGACAACTTTGTGTGACCGTGTGTATGCAAGACAAGTTTGAGCCAACATCCGTCGGAAAAAATCCTAGGATTTTGTTGTCGAAATGTCCGAACAAAGTCCGACCGTGTGTACGGGGCATAAGAGTTATGAAAAGCTCTGTACAGTCACCTCTATTTCTTTGAGTGAGTAAAGATTTATTTAAAAAAACAGACTTTACTGCACCAAACACTTTTACCCCATGAGATTTAGGCGGATCTCCTGAAGGTGAAAAACTTTCTTCTGCTGCATCCCAGCCTACTGAACTGCGTGGCAGCTGTCCCATTTTAAAATCTTTACTTTGTGATGCAGGTTCTGGAGTCTGATCATTGGTTTTAGGAAAGAACTTTTCATGTTGGCTGATCATGACTGTCATCAGCTTCTGGATCTGAGGAGCTCCTGCAAGGAGGAATAACACATCACCAGGAAACTTACTGGGCATCGTGAAAAGAAAAGTTTAAATATAAAGCACAGTGCATTGCTTGACTATCACTAGGTGGAGACCATCCAAGTATAGTCACACGTACTACACAACACAAAAGAAACCTATGATAGAAAATACATCTGGTGTATTGGACAAAAACTGGATGGAGTCCTAACTAAAAAGGGGAAAAAATATTTACAGTGCTAAAAATGTTACAATATTTATACTATATTTATTCTGGAAAATATACTGTATTTAAAGATGAAGTTATATTTTTAAAAATCAAGTGCTAATGGACTATTTACACCAATGTGCTTTGCTTCGAGTTCAGATTGCAACAAGGTAGACTCAATGATGTTGTTGATAGCAGTAAGTCTCATTTACTGATGTACTTTTGCTGCTCATAGTAGCCAAATGCAAACAATGTCCTGTGTGCCGGTGCTATAATACACTAAACTACTACACAAGGGTCTATTCTGCAGTATACCGTTTGGAATAAACTACTTTAGAAAACAATATTGAAAAATTAGGGAAGGTTACCTCTCATTAGGGCCACTGGCTCCTCTGTCTTTGGTTTCAGAAGGTTGACACCAATCACCATAGCTAAATTCTCTACACTCATTTTGTTTACACTGGAATTTTTTTGTACTTCGTAAAGAAATCTGCAATAGTAAAATGAATGAATGCAGAAATATAAATGCAAACACATGACAACATTTGAAACTGTATAAAAAGTAGAAATGTTTTTAGGGAATGAAAAAGCATAATGTTGTATATGTTGTAAAAGAACAGAGAAGAAAGTACAGATTATCATCTCATAAGCCTTTGTACCTATTACTTTTTTTTATTTAAGGTATTAACAGGGACAAGCTGAAGATAAATAAAAACAATTGCACCCTCACTGCCATAAGTTATCATGTTTTAAAGTGATTGTAAATCTTTTTTTTTTAAATAATAAACATGCTATACTTATATTATCTTTGCACAGATCAGCCTCGATCCTCCTCTTCTGGGGTCTCCCATCGGCGATCCTGGGATTGAGCACAGGTATATCTTTCCCACCCATCAGCAATCCTGTCTCTTCGGCAAGAATCCCCACGAGAAGCCACTTCCTCATGCAGGCTCAATCCCAAGCCATGCTGCCTTTATCTTTAGACACAGACAGCGCGGGCTGTCCCCCTGCTCCCTCATCACAGGATTTGATTGACAGCATGGTTCCCACTGCTATAAATCTTCCCTGTGAAGAGGGAGAGAGAGGAGAGAACCCTGCTCTCAGGCAAAGAGGTGGATTCAGATTCAGTTCAGGTAATAGGGAGCAGGGGGGATCCTGTGATACAGAAGATTTTTACCTTAATGCAGAGAATGCATCGAGGTAAAAAAAACGTAAGTCTTTAGAACCACTTTACGTGAAAAACAGCATCAATTAACCTAGAGCAGTGGTTCTCATCCTGGGGGTCCAATGACGATTTGGCAGGGGTCACCAAATCCTGGGCTGTTTCTGAAGCCTGCACCGCTCTCCCAGCCTCTTTGCAGACACCCAGCTGGGTTGTTCCTGAAGCCTACTCAGCCTCTTCGCTGCTGCCCATTCAGTTCACGGGATGGCTGGGGGGCAGAGACTAGAGATCAGCTGACTGGAGAGGAATGTGAAGTGGGAGAGGCTGGAGGAGACCCTATCTCCTGATTTTGGCATTGGTGTCACTGCTGTGAGACACCACAGAGCTGGAGACGCAGTGAAGCTGGAGACACAATGAGTAACACTACCTGTGACTAGAGTTGCCATTAAAAGTCCCTACTACAGTTTTCAGATCAGCAGATGACCTTGATCAAGAGCACCTAAGTAGGCTGATCAGAACTCCCCCCAGCACTGCCACTGATCTCACCCCCCACCAACACTGCCACTTATCCCATTCTCCCCACCCCCCACCAAGGAGTAAGAGAAGAAATAAAAATAGAGAATACATGGAAGGGACAGGAAAAGAGGAGGAGGAACAAAGAAAAAGTGAGAGAAAGAATAATAGAAAGAACAAAAAAGACGACTAGAGAAGGATGAGGGGAAAAAAACAAGAAATTAGGATAGAGAGATAAAAGGGAAAGAAAGGAGAACAAAGAGAAAGAGTGGTACATCCTAGAATGTACCATAAGGGGTTTAATACTGTACGAGTGGAAGGGTCTCAGGGAGCGCTAAATGTCCATGGGTTAGGGGCGCAAATTAATTGTCTTGCATTAGGTGCTGACAACCCACGCTATGAAATTAATTTTACTGTTAGGGGTCCCCACAACTTGGGAAATTTTATCAAGGGGTCACGGCACTAGAGAGGTTGAGAACCACTGACCTAGAGCCATCCCCAGTCCTTAAAGTATATGTAAATCCTAAGAAAGAATTTATTTTTTCTGCTCCCCTTTGGTCTGGTCCCCATTAACCACTTAAGCACCCGGCCATAGTAATATGACCTCCACAGATGGGATCTCCCATCCTGGGTGGACGTCATATGACGGCATGGGATTCCCAGCCATCTAGGGGGCGTGTGCGCGCCCGCCGCGTTGCTTGGGACCCGGTGCGTGTGCCCGGCGGCCGCGATGTCCGCCGAGCACCCGCGATTGCCCGTTAACCAGGCCGGACCGTGGATCTGTGTGTGTAAACACACAGATCCACGTCCTGTCAGTTGTGAGGAGACCGATCTGTGTTCCCAGTACAGCGGAACACGGATCGGTCTCCTCCCCTTGTACGTCCCCGCCCCCTACAGTTAGAAACACTCCCTTATGAAGCATATTTAACCCCTTGTGTCCCCCTAGTGGTTAACCCCTTCACTGCCTGTCACATTTACACAGTAATCAATGCAATTTTATAGCATTGATCGCTGTATAAATGTGAATGGTCCCAAAAATGTGTCAAAAGTGTCCGATGTGTCCGCCATAATGTCGCAGTCATGAAAAAAAATCACGATCGCCGCTATTACTAGTAAAAAAAAAATAAATAAATATTTTTTTTTTTTAAAAATGCCATAAATCTATCCCGTATTGTGTAGACGCTATAACTTTTGCGCAAACCAATCAATATACTCTTATTGCGATTTTTTTATCAAAAATATGAAGAAGAATACGTAACGGCCGAAACTGAGGAAAAAATTTATTTTTTATTAAAAAAATTGGGATATTTATTATAGCAAAAAGTAAAAAATATTGTGTTTTTTTCAAAATTGTCGCTCTTCTTTTGTTTATAGCGCAAAAAATAAAAACCGCAGAGGTGATCAAATACCACCAAAAGAAAGCTCTATTTGTGGGGAAAAAAGGACGTCAATTTTTTTTGGGTACAACGTCGCACGACCGCGCAATTGTCATTTAAAGTGCGACAGCGCTGAAAAATAAAATTGGCCTGGGAAGGAAGGGGGTGAAAATGCCCAGTATTGAACCGGTTAAAAATGTTTTTGTTTGATAAGTGCAAAAAAATATCTGTTAGTTTTGCCATAACTCTTGTGAGTTGATAACTTCCCATGCTGTCTGTCTGTGTACAAGGAGGAGTTATGGAAATGAGGAGGACAGAGGAAATAAAGAGAGGTCTGTGTTCTCTATATGCATCAAAAAAGTGAACAGGGCTGATAACATGTGCCTAGAAGTTCAGAGCTATGTTGTCAAGTCAAAAAGAAAGGTAGGTAGGAGGGACAGGGCGATTAAATAAATCATTACAACCCTACAATACAATAGTGGTATTCCCCCTATAAAATTGTCCTGCACCAATTTCATGATAATAATATGACAGTTTTATTTACAGTCCCAACACATGACAGATTCATGTAGTTCCAATTTGTGTTACCCTCTCAGTGCTGTCATTATGGGTGTGACAAATTCAGTAAGAATTACTTCCAGTTTGTGGATGATGAAACTGGAGGTATTTAACACCAGTTCAAAATTCAGCCCAAGACTGTCCTTGGAGCTAAGCCTGATGTGGATGCTGAGAAACAATTCCCCATCAGGTTCACCTTCCTTGTGATTGACAGTGGAATGCAGTGGGTGGATTCCATAGCCGCTATTAGGCTGCCCGCTCAACAATTCAACTCCACAGTCATTGCACCTATTGGATAGGCAAAACCTGATTAGGAACTCTCAGAGAATAGCTCTCTATCAGGTCTGCCTTGCCGGTGATTGATAGAGGACACCATTATGCAGATTTCATAGCCAATATTTGTCAAAATGGCGGCTATGGAATTTACTCATTGCTGTTTGCTGTTAAGGACAAGCAAGAAGGACCTGATACTAGTGGTGGTATTAGTCTCTCAGAGTTCCCCATGAGGCTCCACTTACCCCACAACAAAATCCCTCTGCCATGTGCCTGTATGTATGATGGGCACAGTAGCCAGGCAGGGAACTCAGTCTTACTGAGCTGAACCAAGCAAAGAAGTGTCCATTATGAACACTCCAAACTCAGTGCCAGCCTCCATGAGACAGATTCATAAACCTAACGTATGGGACAATCAGCGCAAACGGTTATAAAAGCATAAATGAATGCAAGCTGAACACTTTAGGTAATCACATATGCCTAAAAACGTATACTAAAAAAGTAGGGGTAAGTGCAGCGCACATAATGATAAACTAAAATATATAAAAAGTCCAATGCACATCCAGGATGTATTCCTGTCAGATGTCCTTATAGCAAAAGAACGATGTGTTGGCTCCAGTGATGTAATCAGTCATAATCAACTTCACCCAGATAAACCAAAAATGCGCTTACCAGATTCTGTGGACCTCTGCGGAACAGAAGGTTAAACTCACATGTGTCCCCGCAGGGATGAAGGTAATTCCTGGTGTCGTCTTTAGAGTCCTCAGTGGAACCTGATGATTCAGACACTCACGGCCCACTGTTCTGTCTCCAAGGCCTGTCCGACCTGTCAGCACCATGCCACTGAGGACTCTAAAGACGACATCAGGAATTACCTTCATCCCTGCGGGGACACATGTGAGTTTGACCTTCTGTTCCGCAGAAGTCCACAGAATCTGATAAGTGCATTTTTGGTTTATCTGGGTGAAGTTGATTATGACTGATTATATCAATGGAGCCAACACATCGTTCTTTTGCTACAAGGACATCTGACAGGAATGCATCCTGGATGTGTATTGGACTTTTTATATGTTTCAGTTTATCATTATTTGCGCTGCACTTACCCCTACTTTTTTAGATTCATAAACCTGTTTCTGAAAAGTACATAAATCTCTCACAAGCACCAACAGTGCAGTGGTGTGGAGACCCAACAGTATTCTAAAAAGTGTCATTGACAATCTACAGTTATTTTTCTGTGCTTGCTGTGTGTTTAAAAGGATAGAACATGGAAAAATGTGCATGTATTACTTTGCTGTATTCTGTCAATCCCCATTAATGAGGTGACTAATTTTAGTTACAAAATAATGATATGAAGTGTTGTTAAGACATTACCTGCAAATAAAGCAAAGAAGGTTGTAATTATCTTTAGGAAGAAGCATTATTTGTTTTCTAAGTTCTTCATGACCCTGTAAGCAGCAAATTTAAAAAGGATATAAAATTACAGAATAAAACTTTTTTATTAGGTTGTAAGCAAATGCTTAACAGAGCAATAAATTCAGCAGTAAAGAAATAATTATTTGAAAAAGACAAGCAATATAATAATATATTCAAATTTCATATGAAAGTAGGCAAGTGAAACCATATCTTTTTTTTTTTTAAAGATGGATTCATGAAAACATTTCCATCGGTATTAATACAGTAAGATCATATATATAGTGTAAGTATCGTAATAAATTTAAAAAAAATTATGTTTAGGGAGGAATATAATGAGAATAGCGACAATTCAACTTATTTTTAAGTATATATAATATAAAAAAGTAAGAACAAAAATAGAAAGAGGAAAAAAAAGGCAATGAAAAAGAGAAATTAGAAAAGTATAGGATTAGAAGAAAGAAAGGAAAAAAAACGATATACATATCAGTGTTCTCCCAGCCAAAATAAAAAAAAAAAGATACAGATTATTTTAAATTGTTCTCAAAGAATCAGGAATCATGGAAAGGAGAGCTATTTCAGGTTGTTCAGGCCATTGTTTATTAGTAAAAGGATATAGAATTAATAGAAATAGTGAATAGTCCATCATGTTTAATCCATTTGAAAACTGTGGCAGAACTCCACAGACTTTTTTCTAGTTCAGCTTTACAGCTTCCTGTGTCTCCTGCCTGATCATTGGACATTGGGATCGCTTTGTTTTTTTTAAATTTCAATTTATTACCCAATTTGCACATTGAAAGTAGAGAGGTGACACAAGAAGCTTTGCAACTGAACTAGGAAATAGAATGCCCAATCTTTGGAAATGCAGAATGTAAATCATAAATCATTTAGCAGCAAAGGGCTTGTATACACGGATGTCTGCATCAGAACTTCTTTCATATCCACTTAAATGTGTATGTAAACCCTAATAATGAACTTCTCCTATTTGCTGCTCTTCTGTCTGTTACATACCTTTTGTAAGCATTTAGCTATGTTTGTTTAATAAATGCAACAAAAGATAAAATACATGTTGATTATCTAAATAACTTAGAACTGCCTGTTATCTCAAGGAGTCTATCTAGCCCTCCTAGTCTTGAACTACAAATTGATTTGTGTCTATATTATAGAGATCCGAGAGAAGGAGGGTTTGAGTACTTAAAGCGGAGTTCCAGTCACCTCTGGAAAGAAAAAAAAGTCAGCAGCTACAAAAACTGTAGCTGCTGACTTTTAAAACAGCCACTCACCTGTTCCACGATCCAGGGGTGTGCTCACCCCAGTCGGTCTCACCCGCTGTCTTCGGTCCTCGGTGCCGGTATCTTCACTATGGTCATTCGGCTGTGACAGCTTGTGGCTTTGCAGCCGGGTGCCCACTGCGCATGCGCGAGTCGCACTGCGCATCGTGAATGGTGGATGCAGTCTTCTGGACTGCAGGGGGAAGGGAGGAGAACTTCAGATTCCAAAAGGAATGGAACAGAAGTGGGAAGCCGGTACCTGTCATAATCAGGTACCTGCTCCCCCTCCCGGCTCCTCAAAAGTGACAATTGGGCAATTGTTCAAGAGGAGCGGGGAACATGTCTTTAAAGCAGGGCTTCTCCTTTTGGGTGGAAAAGAAAACTGAGCAGGGCTGACACCATTCAGTCCACAACAATGTTGTATTTTGTCAGCCTACTCCAGGATTTAGGAGTTGAGTGAATTTCTGGCAAATGAACAGGTATTTTTTCTGTACATGCAAGGTCTTTAACCCCTTCCTGTCACATACAGTGTACACATATATGTAATCTCACAGAAGTGGGTCTTTTTCTGTGTGGCTGCATAAATGTGCTACTGTGTTTGTGCTGGGAGCATGAAATAAACTAAATTATGAAAGCAACTAATATTAAATGGTGTTAAAGGAAACCTATGGTGACAGATACACTTTCATTTTATAACATTAGCATTGTAAATACCAATGCAAACAATAGTTATTTTTGACACTCCAATATGTTTACTTGAAAAATCGCCTTCCATGACGTTGTTCTGCCTGTCGACTGCTCATCTCTTCCAACAATTTCCTGGATCCCCTGCATGCTTTGCAGCTTCTCCTCTGCTGTTTAGTTTTAATTTCTAAGGACTACATATCCCATGGTACATGGTGCTGCCTGCAAGCAGTGATTCCTGTACTGACTCTGCTTCCTGAAACTCCTCCTTTCAGCACATCTGTAGTTCAGAAGGCATGCTCTCTGAATTGTGTGATACAGCAGTGCCTAATCACAAGGCTTATTAAATATGTGTGTGCATTTGTGGCCATGCACCAGGAACCCACATGAATGTTACATTGGGAGCAGTGGCTGTGTCTGTGCAGCCGCTGCATTCTAATTGACAGCAATAGGGCTGCCCGCACAGTAATGCATGGAATACCTGTGCATCCCCATGCAAGTACACCATGGAACAGCGTAGATAGCGTCCAAACGTGTAGTTTATTGCATGATCACAACACACAGAGAGTGCAACGTTTCGGAGTCACGCAGGACCCCCTCGTCAGGCATGTGATAAATGTGAAAAAACTGTGAAAATTATATAAAGAAACATCAACCAATCGGAAGAAGAGAAAAGGAAAAAAACAAAAGACTCCTCCCACCCCCAGACTGGTGTGACGTCATAAATCCCGCCAAAAAGGCACTAACAAAAGTTTAAAAGCATTTTTTTCTAAATGGAAGAAGAGTAAATGACAAGGAGGGTACAGAAAAAAGTAATGTGAAACTGTCATCATGGTACCTCCTCGGCGATGCTGTAACCATTGTGGGGATGGAGCAGTTGTTAGGGAACATCAGGCTGCAGTGCACAATCCAGTAACAAATCAGCGCCGGTGCTGGGATCGGATGCTGTGGGACGAAATTCCAATGTTAAACATAGGACGCGCTTGCGTCATGCAGCGGTAGCCGGGGCAACAGGAGACGCTAAGGTCTCTGGCATAACAGCGTGTGAGGGAGGAAACAGCGGCCGCCGACCGCGCATGAGCCGATCGTAGCTGGGCAACGGAGGACGCTGCTGTGCTGGGGCCGCCGATGTCATGGAAACGAGTGACGTCGGCGGGCCCCGCCCTCCAGCTGGGATATGTCAAAACCACGGGAGGTGAGTGAGTAGGGTGAAGTGAAAATGCAAGAAGTGAGAACAAAATAGAGGAGAAAGAGTGGGAAGAGAGAAGAAAAGTAACTGGAAACAAAGAGTTTAAACAGAAGAGGCAAAAGTGACAGACAGAGTACAACAAGGAAAATTGATACTCAGAGAGGATGTTGCTGAAGTGCAGATGGGAAGAAGAAAAAGAAATAAAGAGAATGATGAAATAAAAAATAATAAATAATAAAAAAAATAAAAAAAAATAAAAAAATAATAAAAAATAAATAAATAGAAAAGATAGAAAAAATATATATAGAAAAAAAAATAATAATAATAAAAATAAAAATAAAAGAAAAAGAAAAAAGACAAAAGAAAGAAGAAAAAAGAAAAAAAGGAGAAAGAAAAATGAAACTAAAAATCGATAATAAAAGTAAAAATAGAAAAGAATAAATGGGAAGATAAAGAAAAAAAGTAAGTAAAAAATAATAATAGAAATGAAGGAAATGGAGAAATGCAGAAAGAGATAGAGAAGAAAGGAAAACTGATAAAAGAAAAAAAGAAGGAAAGAAAAAAGAAAAAGGAAAGAGAAACAAAAAGAAATATATACATGAAGATAAGAGTGAAATGCAAAAATGAGAAAAAGTTGAGGTGGAGAAACAAAACCGGAAAAGAAACGAAAAAAACGAAAAAAGAAAACAAAAACCGCGAAAACGAAAAACCGAATGAGGAAAAAAAATCGAGGGGCAAGGGGCGAAGAAGGGGGAAAGGAAAGCCATGATGACATTTACGGAGAACCTGAAAGGCTAAATACAAAGAAAATTTAAAGTAAATGTATTTCAGGGAAAATTATAGGTGAGGAGGTCACCACATGTGACCTTCATGTCATCACCGAGATAATCAAAAAGAAAGAAAGAGGGGGGAAAAAAGGATCATATGGTCAAAAAGAAAAAAGGAAAAAAAAGAAAAAAAAGAAAAAAAGGTTCGATCATCGTTCGAAAACACGTACACAAGCCTTTTATCTCTCATTCAAGAAGCATGTGAATGATAGGTTGAGGATATAAACACAGTAGTCAGTGTTGCAGTTCAGGTACTCACTTATGCGAAAGCGGTTACCCCTATGGGGGTGCATAAAATGTTCGCCGCATATAAGGGAATTGCAAACGTTGCAATTGTGGCATTTGTAGCAGCCAGTCTTCTGGGAAATTCGTGGTATGGTTTTAGCGTATTTGTGCCTAGTATCCGCTTGTACGAGGAAGTCACGAAGGGTTTTGCTGCATCTACGTGTGATTAGGGGCATCATTTTAAGTTCATGTGCCAATGCGTTGTCGGCACGTAGAATATGTAAGTTTCTTGTCATGGCCCGTTTGATATGGTCAGATTCACGGTTGAATGTATGTATGAACAGAGGTCGATCGGAAGGCCTAGAGGGCCCGGTGCGGGTGGTCTTTATCTTGGTTAATGCCTGGTTAAGGACCTCTCTGAGATACCCCCTTTCCAGAAACTTGTGGTACATCTCGTTCAGCTGCTTCAGTTTGTCATCCTCATCAGAACAGATCCGTGATACCCTCATGAACTGGGATATCGGCAGACTATCTAAAAGATGTTTGGGATGTGCGCTTTGATAATGCAGAAGTGTGTTTCTGTCAGTGGGTTTTGTGAAGAGAGATGTAACCAGAGAGCCATGAGAATTAGTGATCAATACATCCAAGAATGAAATATTGCATGGTGAGATTTCGGGTGTAAACACTACCCCTGTAAAGATGCTGTTCAAGAAATCAACAAAGTCAAAGAATTGGACGTCCCCCCCGGTCCAAATAAAAAAAATGTCATCAATATACCTAAACCAACATTTGATATGGTTGGTGAAGGCATCGGATGGATAAATGTAAAGTTCCTCTAGTAGGCCGCTGTTTCCTCCCTCACACGCTGTTATGCCAGAGACCTCAGCGTCTCCTGTTGCCCCGGCTACCGCTGCATGACGCAAGTGCGTCCTATGTTTAACATTGGAATCTCGTCCCGCAGCATCCGATCCCAGCACCGACGCTGATT
Source organism: Aquarana catesbeiana (assembly GCF_042186555.1). Taxonomy (NCBI): domain Eukaryota; kingdom Metazoa; phylum Chordata; class Amphibia; order Anura; family Ranidae; genus Aquarana; species Aquarana catesbeiana. Next base: position 586,746,016 of record NC_133326.1, read on the forward strand.
TGTTACCGGATTGTGCACTGCAGCCTGATGTTCCCTAACAACTGCTCCATCCCCACAATGGTTACAGCATCGCCGAGGAGGTACCATGATGACAGTTTCACATTACTTTTTTCTGTACCCTCCTTGTCATTTACTCTTCTTCCATTTAGAAAAAAATGCTTTTAAACTTTTGTTAGTGCCTTTTTGGCGGGATTTATGACGTCACACCAGTCTGGGGGTGGGAGGAGTCTTTTGTTTTTTTCCTTTTCTCTTCTTCCGATTGGTTGATGTTTCTTTATATAATTTTCACAGTTTTTTCACATTTATCACATGCCTGACGAGGGGGTCCTGCGTGACTCCGAAACGTTGCACTCTCTGTGTGTTGTGATCATGCAATAAACTACACATTTGGACGCTATCTACGCTGTTCCATGGTGTGCTGGCAAATATTTCCATTTTGACTTGAACCAGTATCCAGCTGGTTGTTGCTGCAGCACCCATATTTCATGAGCTTATCCAGGAAAGTGTGCGATGGGAATATGAAGTACTCCCCATGCAAGTAAACACGGCTGTCATGCAGGGCACAGATTTATACGCCATAAGTGAATGAGGCCTTTTCCACCATCTCATCAGGATCCATCACTGTTTTATCAACTCTCATCATTTGAGACTTATGAATAGCATGCTTCAATGATTTTTGCGGGTGACTTTGATACCTTTTTAATGAATTCCTGACAGTTGAATTAACAATAAGATCACTCTTCAAAGTATCACCAACTCTATATACTAGTTTGTCAAGGAAGCAGCCTCATGTTCACTTCAATGCTTAGAGAGTTTGATACCTGGATATTTTTCATTCAATCCTTGTTTAAAGGATAATAGGGTTGAATTTCGCCCCACCCACAGCAAAAAATATCATCAATGTATCTTAATCCAAAATTTAGCAAGTTTATGAAGCATTTATATATTTCCATAAATAAATTTGCATAGGAGGGGGACACCAATATTATGATTCTCTCAATAATATTGTTTAATTTAGTTTAATAATATATCTTTTTCTTCTTTTTTCCCTCTTGTTTTCTCCTTTTTATGTATTTTTGAGAAATAACGGGTTTCATGTTGTGTTTGTGTATACATTAAATTGATGTTACTCATGTGAACAACATCCAAGTGTGATCAGCTACATGGATACATAGATATGATATTGTGGGGTCTATGAATAATAATTTTTTGATGGGTGAAATGATCCACTGTTTCCTATCAAGTCCAACACCTCTACGGGTGTTAGCTCCTCCCATGATGTGTTTCAAAATTGGATGCTGCATTATACTTTACGCAGACTCTGGTTATTTACTGATTTCTGTGACTATTTAAGATTGTTTGGAAGTTGTGATGCTTATATGTCATGCTTTGAAGAAATTTACATTTTACCTTGTCAATGCCTTATTTTCTCCCTAATAAAAAGTTAAATGGATGGTACATTGTTTATAGTAAGAAAGTCATCCAAGCCATATTTTAATTTAGTTATTATTATAACTTTTAATTATATCTATCACTTCATTTCCAAGTCTGACCTCCCTTACAGTCCTTTAGTCTAGTTGGATCTTAGAAGTAAATGTGTATTTGTTCCAGGCTAAATTGTGGGATATGACTATTAAGAAGGGCTGTGATTCCTTAAATAGATGTCCTTGTATAGAGGTGTAAAGTTAATTAAAACATATTTTGGATGACCACAACTTCAGACACTTTATTGCATTCTGTATTTTTTGCCCCAGTAAATTTGCAACATATTATAAGCTATTATTCTTGATTCATCAGGGAGAAAAAAGCTTAGATTTCAAGCGGAAGTAAACCCATCCATAAAACAGGTACCTTTCCGGCACGTGCCAGAAATGTAACACTCCCATTGGTTGTGCTCTCAACCAAACTGTCAAACCATCCAATGGCTGGTGTCATAACGGATCACATGTGCAGCATCATGGCAGTTGTAGATTAAACAGAGGCCAAGATGGCCGCTTCCTTGGCTGAAAACGATAGGAGGGTTTACTTCCTCTTTCAGTGAGTTTCAGTTTTATGCCAGTGTTGTATTTGTTTTATTTATTAGTAATATGAACAAATTGTAAAGATATACAGGACTTTCAATAGCACCAAAATTTAACACAAATAATCAATACAAATGCAATATTTTATTTAGGAGTCAATAAATAATATTCTTATTAAAACAATCTATGTGATGGATTGCGTGCCTGTTCATAAACCACCCAATATCAAAGAGGCCTTGGTTTGTTGCAATCACGCTATAATATTTTTTTTGATCTTACTATGACCCTCCATCTCTTGTGGGTTCATATGTTTTTATTTCCTGTGAAGGTGTTTGGGGCCATGTGTGGGCGCTGTATGGGTGTGTGCTTCTGTTTGCATTGACAATACTCTCTCCCCCATCTCCCGATGAAGCAGAGTTTATCTTAGAATTGCATTGACAAAAAATCTTCACCATTATGAATGGACTGTACAATTTTGTAAACCCTGTAATAAAATGGATCATGCAATTTATGTGTTGGAGATATCATTCATTCAAACTAGCACACAATGCATCCTATTGTTTTTTTTTGTAAGAATTTTTTGACTGTTAAAATGTTGAACTTTTGCTGATTTTTTTTATATGTGCTATATTTGATGGCATTGAAAGTCCTGTGTATCTTTTCAATTTTTTCATATTGGCTTGCTTGGCATGATGCCACCCCTACTTGAATGAGTTGTGTCTGAATCTTCTGAAATGTTTTATTTATAACGCTAATGAAATTTGAGTGTTCCAGGGTCAATTATGTCTAATTACCAGATATGGGATTCTCAGGACTAGTCAGTTTATTGCCACAATATCTTTATCCTAAGGATCATTCCTCTTCTTCATGCTATCTCCTAGCCCTGTTGTTATGCACCATACTCATGCATTAAATTATTCTCCTGCACAGGACCATTGAGTTTCCAGCCAGGGAAAGATGCCATATAAAAGATTCAGATCTTGCCTAATAGTCGGTAAGCCATCTCCTCCCTACCCAGCCATATGTCCAATATTATTCTAGTAGTGTAACTTACCTTTTCCTCATCAATGGCTATAGTACTTTCACAAGCAAGACAGTCCTCATACTGTGACCAAGGGAAAACTGGCTCTGGCAATTCTCTCAGATAGAGTTTAAACAAAGACGCCACTGTGTGGACATCTGTATCACTGCAATTGGGGGATAAAAATGGATAAAAGGGTGTAAGTGGCCAACACAGTATTTAAATGACTGCTCTTCTATGGGTTTTTTCAATAACATGGAGTTACAACAATTAAAAAAATGGGTAATTATAAATAAAAGATACATATACATGCCAAAAGATTTGTAATTCTATTCATCCAGTCCTTTGATTCATATGACTTTGCCACTCTGCACAGTGAGCCAGGTGACACCCATTTCCTGGTTTAGCATCTTGTGTCACTTATTCATCTCAAGCCTACTTTGACCATTTAGCACAATTTCACTCCTAATTTATTGCCCAGTGAGCAGGCAGGTGACACATGAAGCTGTAAAGGTTAACCAGAAAATAGTAAAGTCATCTTTAATGCTAAGCGGTATAGCAGAATGTGTGAATCACAATAATAGCCAATCAGAATTGCAAATTCTTTTACAGACAAAATTGTGCACATACAATATGTATTTTAATAGTATATTGCGCTGTTTTTTGGAAATCTGCTTCAATAGAAAGAGCAATTATCAAAAAGTGATAGTGAGAATTAGGTGACTTTTCAGTATATTTATCTGTTGATTTGTAACATTTAGCATTCATTTGTAATTACACTTTTCATCACATTTTGTGAATGCAATGAAATCAGCTTGCTGATTCAGAAAATATTGAAGCTAGAGTCAGCTTTGAAACTAGCATTTTCACTGGGCTCTAGCCAGTGGCGTCGCTAGGGAGTGGCTATGGGGGCTATAGCCCCAAATCTGGGGCCCATAGCCCTGAGTCTCTTGCTGCAGGGGTCCCTGCCCAACCAGCGGGCTGTGGCCTCTCTGCAGCCGGGCCGTGGGTGTGGTGGGCGGGCTGCATGAGAAAGCTGGGCAGGCAGATGAGAGAAGCGAGCGGGCGGACAAACAGAGATGACATCATCTCTCTCCACCCACTCCGCATCACCACTTTTCCGCCCTCACAGCCGGGCCTCTTCAATGTCAGAGTGAGGTGCTATGGGAAGCAGGGAGATGACTTCATCTGTCACTACCCGCCCTGCATCACCACTCCCCTGGCCCTCACTCAGAACTAAATGGCCTGCCACCAATGCAGCGACAATGCACATTTGGTGGCACGGCAAGTGACAATCCGCAAATAGTGGCAGTCAATGTGGCAAGCGATCATCCACATCTGGTGACAGGTGACGTGGCAAATGAAAATCCACATCTGGTGGCAGGTGACGTGGCAAGTGACAATTCACATCTAGTGGCAGGTGATGGGGTACGTCACCTGCCGCTGGTGGCAAGTGACAATCTGGAAATGGCGGCAAGTGATGTGGCAAGTGACAATCCACATCTGGTGGCAGGTGACATGACAATCTGCAAATGGTGGCAGATGAGGTTGCAATCTTCAAATGGTGGCAGGTGACGTGGCAAGTGACAATCCACATCAGGTGGCAAGTGACAATCCACATCTGCTGCCAGGCAACAGTGGCAATTGACAATCCACATCTGGTGGCAGGAGATGTTGCAAGTGACAATCCACATCTGGTTGCAAGTGACAATCCACATCTGGTGGCAGCAGACGGTGGCAAGTAACAAGCTGGTGGCAGGAGATGTGGTAAGTGACACACCCAGGGCTTCCACTGATTCTGCAGTATGGTGAGTGGAACCACGTCATTATAAATTACAATGTAACAATAGAAATAATGCGCTTCAATCACCCTGACACCATATCAGTCATGGCGCCGTGATGATTGAAGTGTCAACACCAGGCATTACCCACGAAAACTTGCTTACCACCCACACGCCTGCAAAAAGGTTAGTGACTGCTGCTATGGGCTCTAGCCACAGATCTTTTGCAGACCTAGCAACACCTCTGGCTCTAGCAAAAGAAGCCTACATAATTCTTTCAATACAGGTTCCTTTACAGACAGAGCACTATTTATGGCATGCAGACAGGGATATAAAAAAGCCACAAGCTCATGGTGAATCAGGCTGAACAACAAAGACAAACCACCTAATCTTTAAATAAATGAAAATTTGATAAAAATTTTATTGTGCCTAGATCTACTGTGCATTCTTCATCTTATGATATAAATCCCAAAAACAAAAATGGATTTTATTACAGCTTACCAATTTGTTTTTTTATGCTTTTTTTTTGTTTCAATTGATGATTTGTCTAGTAAGGGCTTGTTCATGCTATCTTTGCTCTCTAAAGAGCGATCTGAACACATTTGACAGATAGTAAGGTTGTTGTTGTATTGCCTACTCTCCACCTGCTTTAACCCCATAAACCCTGCACTAGCGCTCTGCAACAACATGCATTGCACACGGTTGCCAGGCAGTTGCAGGTATTTCCTACTGAAGCCACAAAGCAAAGTATTGTGGCATGTGTACACCTTCAGCCATTGCCTCTGCAGCTAAAAGGGGTAGCGGTTGGGGGGTAATAAAAACATAGTTCAACCACTGGGTCTTACTGTCCCCCATCTGCTATTGTGAACAAGCCCTAAGTCTGTTATTTTTCAACTTCTGTTAACATGCAAAGCTGTTAAGTAAAACTGCTGCTGCGAGTGCCTAAAAAATGATGGAATGGGGTTTGGCTTTAATTTATTTTTCAAGTTCACATAAATCTGTTGTGCATCTACCCACTCCCCAAACTAACAATGCTGCTGTGCAAAGGTGTCTCCATTGTGCCTCCAGAGAGTGGAGACACCATAAAACAGGAAGTGTGTTACAAACTGAATCACCAATCATAAGGTGAAAGCAAAGGGAAAATAGCCTATAAAAGTAAAACTAATGAATCCAGCACATTTAAAGCTGCATGGCTGAAAACTAAGATAAGCGTAAACTGCTTGTTTATATCTAAGTGACTGTTAAAAGCAGCTTTATTTACCTGATCTCCTGCTTCTGCAGGCCCTTCCGTGCTGCTAGACCTGTTCCTGTAGCCTCATCCCCCCCCCCACTGTACTCCATCAGTCTAAGGTCCTCTGGTGTTATGAAAGGCATAGCAAGATGCCGGTATACCAGGCCTTCTATTTCAATGCCATACTTCTATTACTGGCTGTGGGAAATTAACACTGAATACAGTGGCATCACTGCTACATGCCTTATTGAATAAGCCTAACCATTCCCATTCAACAGATATGAGTGTTCAGTTAGTTATTATCCATTTCTTTAAAATAAAGAAAGTACTTGGCGGAGGTCATTGTTGGATACCTGCTAAATGATGGTCGCTCTCCGGCATCAAAAGCTTCTTTTAACTGTTTGACCAGGTTATCCTGTCCAGGGAGACGGAATATCCCTTCTTCATTCAGGCCCTTCTCCAGGATAAAGTCTGCACACTTTTCCATTAATATTGGGACCAAGTGCCTTCCATACTTCTTCTCATATAATATGGTGTCTGCAAGACGTTGGCCAAACACAGCTGTAATATAAAGGAAGGAAAATCATGAATTCACCACTAACACCAAGACTCCCATGGGGGTGAAGTCTTCATCTACCGCTATGCCTAAGCTGTTTTCTCTGTGTGATTCACAGTTTGGATCCTAGACTATATATAAATGTGTGTTCTTTGATGTGCACTGTACTTCTGTATATATAAGTATGATTTTTCAGTTTTTTGTATGAAACCATTCATGAAAAAGGAAACCAAGGACTCTTTTTATAAAATGTCCACTATGCCATTGTTTAATGCATTTACACAGCATAATCCCTGAAATGTGTGTAATATGTTTGCCACCTATGATCGTTAGCTCCATCTAGTGGCCATAATGCAATATTTACTCAATTGGGGTATGCCAGAAAAATACCGCCATATGGACACTCGATGGAGCCGACGGTCATAAGAAGTAAACAAATTTCAAAACGGACAAGGATTATTTATGAAGGCTGTGCAAGTACTTGAGACATTCATACAGACCACCCGCCGTCATTTTATGTCGCTACTCTGGAGAGGAGTATTGTTGTTATGGCAGCAGCTAGTTGCCATAACCCCCATATCCTCTTCTTCAGCTGGTGGTCCGCTTTCAAATAAAAGTGGTCTCTGCGGCGGAATCGTCGCAAGATCACTTTTATCGGGAGAGGGCCCCCCCTCCCGCTGCGCTCCGGATTCATTTTATGTGATTGGAGTTTACTTTTATCACATTCTGGTGTTAGAAAATGCAAAAAATTAGGCAATTACATTTCCTGCAAACTGTTTGAAAACCTTTTTTTTTTTTTTAAATGATTGGATGAGTGAAGTTGGACTTCACCTCATTCACTAAGCTAAGAGAAAATTCCCTTGCAAAGTAGAAATGAACAGCCTACACTCATAGGCCACTTTATTAGATACAACTTGCTAGTACCGGGTTGGACCCCCTTTTGCCTTCAGAACTGCCATAATTCTTCATGGCATAGATTCAACAAGGTGTTGGAAACATTCCTCAGAGATTTTGGTCCAAATTGACATGATAGTATCACACAGTTGCTGCAGATGTGTTGGCTGCACATCCATGATGCAAATCTCCCATTCCGCCACATCCCAAATGTGCTCTATTGGATTGAGATCTGGTGACTGTGGAGGCCAATGGAGTACAGTGAACTCATTGTCCAGTGGTGAGATGATATGAGCTTTGTGACATGGTGCATTATCCTGCTGGAAGTAGCCATCAGAAGATAAGTAAACTGTAGTCATAAAGGGATGGACATGGTCAGCAACAATACTCAGGTAGGCCGTGGCATCTAAATGTTGCTCATTTGGTACTAAGGGGCCCAAAGTGTGCCAAGAAAATATCCCCCACACCATTACACCACCACCACTAGTCTGAACCGTTGATACAATGCAGGATGGATCCATGCTTTCATGTTGTTTATGCCAAATTCTGACCCTACCATCTGAATGTTGCAGCTGAAATCAAGACTCATCAGACCAGGTACCATTTTTCCAATCTTCTATTGTCCACTTTTGATGATCCTGTGTGAATTGTAGCCTCAGTTTTCTGTTCTTAGCTGACAGGAGTGGCACCTGGTGTGGTCTTCTGCTACTGTAGCCCATCTGCTTCAAGGTTCAATGTGCTATGCATTCAGAGATGGTATTCTGCATACCTTGGTTGTAACGAGTGGTTATTTGAGTTACTGTTTCCTTTCTATCATCTCAAACCAGTCTGCCCATTCTCTTCTCTGATCTCTGACATCAGCAAGGCATTTTCCTCCACACAACTGCCGCTCACTGGATATTTTCTCTTTTTCGGACCACTCTGTAAACCCTAGAGATGGTTGTGTGTAAAAATCCCAGTAGATCAGCAGTTTTTGAAATACTCAGACCAGCCTGCCTGGCACCAACAACCATGCCACGTTCAAAGTCACTTAAAGTGATTGTAAAGGCAGAATGCATTCTGCGCATTAAGATAAAAAACCTTTAGTGTGCAGCAGCCCCCCTCAGCCCCCCTAATACTTACCTGAGCCCTATCTCGATTCAGGGATGTCCACCAGTGCCTTGGCCTTCTGGGATTCTCCCTTTTGATTGGCTGAGACACAGCATTGGCACCATTGGCTCTCGCTGCTGTCAATCAAAGTCACTTAGCCAATGAGGAGAGAGAGGGGGCGGGGCCAAACCACGGCTCTGTGTCTGAATGGACATACAGAGCTGTGGCTCAGCTTGGGTGCCCCCATAGCAAGCTGCTTGCTGTGGGGGGCACTCAACAGGAGGGAGGGCCAGGAGCGACAGTGAGGGACCTGAGATGAGGAGGATCTGGGCTGCCCTGTGTAAAACCACTACACAGAGCAGGTAAGTATAACTTGTTTGTTATTTTTAAAGAAAAAAAAACTAGACTTTAGTATCACTTTAAATCCTCTTTCTTCCCCATTCTGATGCTCGGTTTGAACTTCAGCGAGTCGTCTTCCCCACGTCTAGATGCCTAAATGCATTGAGTTGCTACCATTTGATTGGCTGATTAGCGGCCGGTGGCCGGTGAGTGTATAATCCTGTAGTATTTCAACTCCAATGTTTCTCCAATTTATCATAGAACAAAATGAAAAGTAATTTTCTATCACATAGGCCTCATTCACACAAACGTACTTAAGCATATGTGAGGGCCATATTTGCCTGCACAGGGATGCACAGGTTTTTTCCGTCCATCTTCATGCAGGCAATCCCATTTATGCTCATCTGCAACAAAGTGTGTGTTTTACTTATTCTAATTTGTGTGACAAAAAGGAAAACCCTGTTAACCATAGCTATTTGCAAAAACTTTGAACTGTTATTCTGAGTTAAATTTAAAAAGCAGAAGTACCCTCAGGGTTACATGCTCCATTGGTTGAGACGTTGTGCTAAACAATGTGCCATAAGCTTATCTCACAACGAAATTACTGTTTAAAACATAATAGCCGAAGGTTGCCCTTTCTGTTTGTAGCTACTTTTCTATTTGCATGACTATAGGATTCGTCAATTACGGTCTTACACTTATCTTAAACACTATAATAATAACCACACAAACGCTGCGTGACATGGGTTGTAAATGGCCACAACAGCCCTTTATTAACAAATTATATATCAATCAAACAAAACAATAACACCAGGAGGGGGTCTTTGGGGTCCCATTTTTGATCCATAACCACTGTGTCTTCAGCTGTGCCCCAGCCGGCTCGAAGACATTGCGACTTTCCAACTTCTTTCCCATGGGACCTAAGTCCTGGGAGAACCACCAACAAGCAACCACGGTGGGATCCCCATACCCTGTATGGGTCCCCCAAATTTCAACATTCTGTTCAAATTCTTAACCCCCCAAAGACCCCCTGACCCGCCAGCTGTTGTGACAGATGTAAAAGAAATATATGTATGATTAAATTATATATATATAATTTTTTTTTTTTTTTTTTTTTAATTTATTATTTATTTATTTATTTATTTTTTACAATTTTTTTTTTTTTTTTTTTTTTTTATATACACCCCAACTAGATGTAGGGCGGGAGGGAGGGAACTTCTTCACCAAGAATTCTTCCCAAATGATTACCCAGCAGCCCGTGCGACCACCCAAGCCCCTTTTTCCGGCTCCACCCTGAACACCTGACCTGCTGCACCAATAAGGTAAGCCACCCCTTAACCAAAACTACCACAGTGAACACTTTAACCCTTTCAGACCTATTCCTCCCATAGTCATGCCGACCCTCCGTCCAATTTTCTCCTCCGGGTCACACTTGACTATAGGATTCGTCAATTACGGTCTTACACTTATCTTAAACACTATAATAATAACCACACAAACGCTGCGTGACATGGGTTGTAAATGGCCACAACAGCCCTTTATTAACAAATTATATATCAATCAAACAAAACAATAACACCAGGAGGGGGTCTTTGGGGTCCCATTTTTGATCCATAACCACTGTGTCTTCAGCTGTGCCCCAGCCGGCTCGAAGACATTGCGACTTTCCAACTTCTTTCCCATGGGACCTAAGTCCTGGGAGAACCACCAACAAGCAACCACGGTGGGATCCCCATACCCTGTATGGGTCCCCCAAATTTCAACATTCTGTTCAAATTCTTAACCCCCCAAAGACCCCCTGACCCGCCATGCGAGCTTGAGTGAAAACCTCACTTAAGCGAGTCCCTCCACACCTGCAGGGCCCTCTGAACCCCCTCTTGCAATCCCAGAAACCAAAAATCTGTGCCAACTGCATTCAAATGTACACCATCATCCCTCCAATAGCGAACAGACAAGTCCTCCAGCTCCCGATGACGAACCACCACTCCCCCAATACGAGACACAAAACGACCTATCTCCCTGTTGGCTTTTATCCTGGCCTTATTTAAACGCGCAACAGAACGCGCATGACGCCAATTGTGTCGGGCCACTATGTCCGACCACACTATAATAACCCCAGGGAAATCACGCAGCAACCTTAAAATGTCGAACTTTACGTCCCGGACCATATCCCTGGCAGCCCGTACCCCCATGTCATTCCCTCCCACCGAAAGTACCAAAACATCAGGAGGCCTATCTACTCTGGAATAATAGTGAAATTCCGGGAGAACCCGGCCCCACATCATGCCTCTGACTCCCAGCCATTTGCAGACTGCTTCACTCCGGGGAACGCCAAGCTGTCTCCCTTCGGGTCGCGCATCCGCTCTGATAGCCCCCCAGAAGACATAAGAGTCACCCAGAATCCACACCAGGCCTTGCGGAAAACCTGTAACAAACAATCAGAGGAAAAACCTAGGACCAAACAACACTGACAGGAGAAATTAACATCATGAAACAGCATTACAACATGTGCGGACGGACATAAATTTTGAAGCGGTCAGATTCCCACCTCCCTATCCGCTTCACTATCTCTGGACTCAGTCCCCAACGAGATGCCTCCGTAGCTGCCCCCACCCTGAAAGAATGAGTATTGTATTGGGAGGCTGGCATGCCAACCGTCAGCAAACATCGCTTAAAAATCGCCACAAACTGAAAACGTGACAAGGATGAGCCATCCTCATGCTGCAGAAATGTCCCTTGTACACCCTTCCGAAACTGCGCGAAGCGCTGTACCGCAAGCACCGGACACACCGTCTCCGGGAGTACCTTAAACAACGTCACATAAACCCCTCTGCTCAGCTGATCAGTTTTTGATCTGCTGATGCGGAGCTGAATACTATCCTCAGCAATTTGCACCTCCGAAAACAACAAACCCCCATCACCGCGTTTGTTTTTACTAACCAACTCCCCAATTCTCAAGGCCCCAAAGAAGGCCAAAGAAAAAGCTGCCGTAAACAGGTGAACCTCGTAAGGTGAGGAACAGACCCTGTGCAAGATTCCCACCAGGTCCTGTAGCAGCTCAAAAGACACCGGGCGCCTGGTATCTCTTACCACGCGTCCGCGCCGGAAACCTTTCATAGCCTGACGTACCAGAAATTCCTTTGAAACATCACGCAGACCTCGTAGCTTATAAAGAAAAGCCATCGCCGCCAATCTCCGGTTCATTTTTGATACCGATTCACCCCTGGAAAACTGCATCCCAATCATATACAACAACAATGACAGCCTGTCCTGATCTGAAAAACAACCCCCCACTGAACTTACCAGGCCGTCCCATTCACGCCAAAACGAAGCGTAGGCCGCCCAAGTTCCCACACTCACCGAGCGCTGCACCAAAAATCCAGCTAATCCAATGCCAGTCTCCACAGATGCGCAGGACAAGGAACCGACCTCTGCTCCGCCGCCGGCGCCAGCTTCCGGAACCTGTCCCACTGAAAACGAGACAAGGCATCAGCAATGGAATTCTCAACTCCCGGAACATGCACAGCTTTTACAAAACAATTCAAGCTCAAACAACGAAGAACTAAAAAACGCAATAAGCGCACCACTGGCGGAGATGACGCAGACAAACTAGACACAACTGCCACCACCCCCATGTTATCGCAGTGAAAGCAAACCCGTCGATTCTGAAATCGCGACCCCCAGATGTCCACTGCCACCACAATCGGGAAAAGCTCCAACAACACCAGATTACTCAAGAAGCCTGCGACGCGCCATTCATCCGGCCACGCCTCCGCGCACCATGCCCCTTGACAATACGCCCCGAAACCCAAACTGCCAGCCGCATCCGTATACAAGTCAAAATCAAAAGCCGACACCACCGGAGCCATCCATAAGGACCTGCCGTTATACGAGGCCAGAAACTCCTCCCACACCCGTAAATCCGCTTTGTGCTCGGCGGAAAGCCGAATAAAATGATGCGGCAAACGCACCCCCGCAGTAGCGGCACTCAGGCGGCGACAAAAAATGCGCCCCATCGGCATGATGCGGCATGCGAAGTTAAGTTTTCCCAGTAAAGACTGCAAATGTTTCAGCCTAATTTTTCTGGCCCGCAGGGCCGCCCCCACTATCATTCGCAAGTCCTCCAACTTTGCAAGCGGCAAACGACACTCCATATCCTGCGTATCAATGATGATACCCAAAAATTGAATCACTGTGGAGGGACCTTCCGTCTTTTCTGGCGCAAGAGGAATCCCGAAACGACGCGCCACACCTTCTAAAGTCCGCAACAGGACCGAACAAACCGTGGATCCCGGGGGACCAATACAAAGGAAGTCGTCAAGGTAGTGCAGAACCGAGCGCACTTGTGACTCCTCCCGAACCACCCATTCAACGAAGGTACTAAACGTCTCGAAATAAGAACAAGAAATGGAACAACCCATGGGAAGACAACGATCGACAAAAAACTGTCCATCCCAAAAACAACCCAGCAACGGCTGGCTATCCGGATGAACCGGCAATAGACGAAAAGCGGACTCAATGTCCGTCTTCGCCAACAGCGCCCCTTGCCCATACAGCTGAACCCAACGGACGGCCGCATCGAACGATGTATAAGACACCGAAGTTAAATCAGGCTCAATCGCATCATTCACCGAAGATCCTTTCGGATAAGACAAATGATGTATCAGCCGAAATTTATGTGGTTCCTTCTTAGGAACCACCCCCAAAGGGGACACTTGCAACGCGGGTATAGGTGGGCAATCAAAGGGGCCAGACATTCTGCCCAGCTCCACTTCCTTAGCCAATTTTTTCGTCACTACCTGAGGAAACTGATATGTTGATTTCAAATTCTTGGGCACAAACGTCCCGGACAAAGGTAAGGAACAAGGAATACGAAAACCGTTGGCGAAGCCCTCGGCCAGGAAAACCGCCGCCTCCCTTCGGGGATACCTATTTAGGTACGGCCGCATCGCGGACAAGTTTACCGGCGTCCTCCCTTTTTGAAGTGGACTCACCGGATTGCAACTTCCCTTTTTTGAAACATTTGGCATAACCGTGTGAGCCCCCGCATCCGGAGCACTCATGACGGAAACGACAGGCCGCGCCAAAACGGCACGCTCCTTCGTTGAACTGCCAGCAATAGTTTTTTCGTTGTGAGGCCGACTGTCCAGCGCCTGAACCGCCGGCCCCCCCTGGAAAGGGCTGGCCTGAAGCCCGGGCCTGCACCATGAGCTTCATCCAAAGCCCAATATCCTTGTGGTCCCAGCGTATCTGAGGCCTCACAGCTTTCCGCTGACGAAACTGTTCGTCATAGCGAAGCCATGCCAATCCCCCATACACTCTATACGCTTCCCCGATAGCGTCTAAATAGCAGAAAAGCGAAGAACAATTCTCCGGTTCCTTTTCACCAATGACGCTGGCCAGTATCGCAAAGGCTTGCAGCCAATTGGAAAACGTCCTAGGGATAAGCCGCCAACGACGCCGCTCCTCCTCCTCCTTCTTACTCTCATCCGCCTTACCTTTATCTATATTAAACTTCTCTAATGGCAAAAGGGAGAATATCTCCACGTATTCCCCACGCCAAATCTTCTCCCTAACTTCGGGCTTCAGATGCACCCCCAACGGACCTTCGAAGCAAACATAGACCTCGCCCTGTGCCTTATCTCCCAACCGAACCCCATCATCCCCCGACTCCTTGGCCTTGCGCGACTCCAAACCACTGACCCTCACCGTCTGTGAAGCCGCCTCAACCACCGCCGAAGATAAGGGAACCTCTACACCCACCGCCGCGTCCATATGTCCAACCCGCTGAGGCACCGTGTCTACTGCTGGCGGCACCACTGAATTACGCATGATGGAGGCATCACGGCCCGAACCATCCGACGTGGCCACGGCAGGGACCCACGCCCCCGTCGGCCCCGCCACGGGTCCAGAATGCCCGGGCGGAGCGCAACGGTCCAATAATTCCCGAAAACCCGCGAAAAATTCTGCCAAACCCAACACACCCTGTTCCCTTCCTGCCTGACCCGAGTGGACCCTGCCCTGAGACCCCCCCGTCTCACCCGCTACAGACCCAACATCCTGATCAACATAAGAAGCAGAAAGAAAATTGGACTCACCAGGCTGCCTGCGTCCCGAATCCCGAGCAGCCGCAACTCCGGATCCCAGCTGGCTCCGCACAGTAGGGCGCATGGCTGATGCTTGCCCATCGCCGTCATCGCTGGATACCTCGCCGGATTCTGCTGACGACTCACGCCTAGAATGCGCCGCGGGCGGCCGTCCCCTCGATGCTGCCGGCCCCGGCGTGCCATCATCTTCTGCCATCTCCACGGGAAAGCTGCGGGGTCCCTGCGCACCCCCAACTGTGGAAGGGGGTCGCTTGCCCTTTAATTGTGCCTGGCCACTCCCCCGTGCAGTTGTCACTCTTTCATTCTGTGAAGCAGGCTGTAATGACGCTGGAGGAGCAGCAGAGGGCGCTGACTGCCGTCTGCTGCTGTTAGCTGTAGACTTCCCACGCTGAGCCTTCCTCCCAGCCACAGGGGAGGAAGCCGAACCAGCTGATGCTGCTGCCGAGGATCGAAGGTAACGGACCTCCTGGCTAACGGGCTCATCCATCCACTCAGCTGTAGAAGGGACAGGGCTCCTGCCCCTCCCTGCATCTGACCTAAT
Source organism: Aquarana catesbeiana (assembly GCF_042186555.1). Classification (NCBI taxonomy): domain Eukaryota; kingdom Metazoa; phylum Chordata; class Amphibia; order Anura; family Ranidae; genus Aquarana; species Aquarana catesbeiana. The sequence goes on from NC_133326.1 coordinate 586,761,596, forward strand.
CCCACGCCGAGCCGGCCTCCTGCTAGGCACATCAGCAGGAGAGCCGGCCGCCATGTCCTGAACCACAGTAGAAGGGGGGGAGGAGGGGGAGAGAGAGCGCAGTGTCCCCTCCTCCCGCAGGTCCCGCCGATGTCGGGGATTCCTCCCAGGCCCTCCGCTGGAGCCAGAAGCGGATGGCACAGCGGGGGACACTGAAGGGTTCCTGACGGAGCTCCCATGCGGCCGCCGGACCCGGGGGCTATGTGAAGGGCTCAAGCGCTCAGGAGGGCGCACCCTCCTAGCGCGCTTAGAGGAAGGGGGGGAACCAGGAGAGGACGGATCAACCCCCGAGCCCCCTAACATGCCTAGCAGCTGTTGTTGGAGCCACTGCGGACCCCGTGCAGAGGCTGCGGCCCTGACCTGGTCCCATAAGGCCTCCAGATCGCTCATCTTACTTGAATTCTCTCCGCAGGGGAACGGCAGAACTTCTTCACCAAGAATTCTTCCCAAATGATTACCCAGCAGCCCGTGCGACCACCCAAGCCCCTTTTTCCGGCTCCACCCTGAACACCTGACCTGCTGCACCAATAAGGTAAGCCACCCCTTAACCAAAACTACCACAGTGAACACTTTAACCCTTTCAGACCTATTCCTCCCATAGTCATGCCGACCCTCCGTCCAATTTTCTCCTCCGGGTCACACTGACAGAGTTGGCACAGTGCAACAATGTGTCAGTAAAGCATATTATGCCTAATTTAATAAGACAAGGGTGAGGAAGGATCTACAGAAAGTCATTTAAATGTAACGGCTTGGCCCCATACAGCCAGCATCCTAACAGTGTTTTAAATGACATAATGTAAAAAATATTGACCCCTTTTCACCTGTTTTAGCTAATCTCAACCATGGCTCTTTGGAACCCTAGCGCTCTTCCAGGGTTTGCTCGGTGTTCATTGAGAAGTGAATATCGGTGTATTGATCTCCTGCCTAATAGTGTGTACTGAATAGTTGTGGTACTAATGCCACTCCATAAAGGGAGCACTGTTGAAACAGTGATCATCAATGTAGGGGGGCACTATGCTGACCATCAATATAAGAGGCATTCTTCCCTCTAAACATCAATTACTGGGTCACCTCTCCCACTTTCCATCAATGTAAGGGGGGACTATGTTGACTACCAATATAAGGGGCTTTTTCCCTCTGAACACCAATGTATGGGTTACCTCTACCACTCACCACTTATCGTTATTATTACTATTATTATCATACACGATTTATATAGGGCCAACAGTTTACGCAGCACTTTACAATGTAGAGGGGGGACAGTACAATACAGAAGGGACAGGAGGGCCCTGCTCATAGAGCTTACATTCTAAAGGGAGGGGCTGGTGGTACAAAAGGTAATAGATGCAGGGAATAATGTTAGGGGGCACTATGCAGACCACCAATTTACTAAATGTAATGTACTAAACCCAGGACGCTTTATTCACTATATCTGGCCTCCCACAGTAAACAGTACATGGAAATGCAATAGTTTTAGTAAATATAAATTGCTAAATACCTTTTCTCATCAGCAGTATATAGCAGTATGTGACTTCTATCAGTGTCTGGTTAAAGCTTGTAGGTGGAGTTTTCATTCTGCATTGACTGTCCTGTGGGCATGCAAGACCCCTGATCTTTTGTCTGGACAGTGCTGATTGGCCCTGTGCTGATCGTATGCACTCTCCCAAGAAAAAAAAACTCTCTAGCAATACACACCAAACTGAGTATTTGCAGTTTGTCCCCTAGCTCTGTACTATCAGGAAATATATTGGGGACAGTGGAGGAAGGGGAGGATCAGAGGTGATGGGACCAAACAGCCTTTTTTACACAATGCAGAGGATTAACCCCTTAGGTTCCACAGTGAGTATAACAAGCATGCTTTGCTGCCTATACAGACTGATTCTTTCTACTGAACAGTAAAAGGAGTTCTTCTCCCACTCATCAACAATGTAAAGGGGGCCATCTGCACTGACCACCAATGTAAATGTATTCACTGTCTATATTTCTTTACTGGCTGCATTTATTAAAGTGAACCTCTCTGTTACCTAAAGAATATAAAATAGTGGTATCCTTAACACTATCCTAAAATAGAGTTTCAAAAACACTAATTCTTTCTCCAAAAAAAGACTAAACAGAGCTGCCTGTAATATGTAAATTCTGACTTTTAAATATAAAAAGTCATAGGCCTACCGGAAAAAACAGAAGGTAATAAACCAGCTGAGTTTGTGGAATCCTTTCTTATATCATTGTTGGACTTACCTGCTATGCCCCCTACATTCGTGGTAGAGAGGGCGCATAGGATTCCACCAACCCCTCCAGCCCCTGGTAATCCTCCCAGGCCTCTTTTATTGAGACTTTTGAATTTCAGAGACAGAGATAAGATATTAGCTGCAGCTAGAGATAAACAAGAACTGCGGTTTAATAATGCAAAAATCATGTTGTTTCCTGATTACTCCTCTGAAGTCCAGCAGCGACGCCGGGCCTTTACAGAGGTCAGAAGACGCCTAAGGGATAAAGGTCTTAAATTTAGCTTATTATATCCCAGCAAGTTTCGAGTTGCAGACGGGGACCGAACATTCTTTTTCACCAATCCGGAGGCCGCTATATCCTGGTTAGATGGCCGTGGGTGACGCATGTGTTTTTTTTTTTTTTTTTTTTTTTTTACCATCCTTACTACTATAGTCCATTATAGTGCACCCCTATAGTGTCTAAAATTTTCTTGCTATTCTGTGGTCTCCTAATGAATGCTTAGATAAATGTACTTTATTTGGAGTTGGAATGCTCAGCCCTTTGGACTTGGACTTGGACTTGGACTATATCTCTTACACTAAGAGCCAAGAGTTAGATAATTAGAACCCAACCCCACCTCAATTACTCTCTGTTGCTTCCTTTTTTGTCTCCTTTTTTCTCTTTTTTTTTTTTTTCCCTCCCCCTCCTGCCCTTTTCTCCCCATCCCGTCCCCTTTTTTTTTTTTTTTTTTTTTGGATAGGTATTGGATAGGTTTTTTCTTTTTTCCTTTTTTATATATTTGTTCGGCTATAGGGTGCCTGAACAAATAGTAGTAGTAGTACGATATCCCCTTTTAGGGGTATATCTGCAATATAGTTGCAATACAGTTGCAGCTTGCGTGTGTGTTCTTTTTTTTTTTTTTTTTTTTTTTTTTTTTTTTGGGGAGAAAACTAATCCCAACTCTCCTCCTCCTTTTTTTGTTTTTTGAGAGGAGATGGGACTTAGTCGGATAAGCACTTCGTGCTTGGGTATATATATTTTTTTGTTATTTTATGTTGGTCTTTGTCATGGTTTGTATAAGCTTGTTTCAAAAATTACCTTAAAAATTAACATTGCTGGTACATGGTATATTGTAAAAATCTTGCTGCTTGTGAGTTACTCCAAATGGTGTTCCCCTAGTCATTTTACTTGGCCATGGCTTCTTAAACCTATATGGCCACTTCCTTAGCTGAAACCTTTTCGGTCCTTTCATGGAATGTGAGAGGTCTTAATTCTAAATTTAAACGGGCACTGTTGATGAGATATTTAAAAACCTACTCTCCACATTTTATTCTTCTACAGGAAACCCACCTCACAGGCAGCAAGGTTTTAACTCTAAAAAAACCCTGGATTCAGAGGGCCATCCATGCGACTTACTCCTCTTATGCTAGAGGGGTCTCAATCCTAATACACAAGAAATTCCCCTGTGTTATTGAGGACGTGTGCACGGACCCCCAGGGCAAGTTTGCAATGGTGGTGTTTTCACACTGGTCTCAGCGATATATAATCATAAATGTTTATATTCCTCCACCTTTTACACACGATTTATTATATAAGGTTTTGGAAAAAGCAGCTCCTTTTTTATCCAGCGAAATTGCTGGTGATGGGGGATTTCAACTCTACTATCTCCCCAGATTTGGACAGACCAGTCCCATCAAAAAACTATAGCTCTGAACTATCTATATGGGCACAGGCAATGGGGCTACAGGAGATATGGAGATGGAAACACCCGGCTATTAGGGCATACTCATGCTTTTCGGCCTCACATAGGACTGCCTCACGGATTGACCTAGCCTTCTCTAATTCAATCCTGTTGACGGATGTAATAGGGGCTAAATACCTACCCAGTGGGTTGTCCGATCATAGCCCACTGGTAATCGAGCTTCGCTCGCCTGCACGCCGAGATGCGGCCCTGTGGAGGCTGGGGGCACAGTGGATCTCCCACCCTGAGGTGGCTGACACTATCCCACCCAGACTAGTTGAGTTTTGGGAACTTAATGAAGGCTCCTCGACCCCACAGACGGTCTGGGACACCTTCAAGGCCTATACAAGAGGGCAATATATCTCTATTATCGCTAGTGTCAAGAAACAGCAGGGCCGGGAAACTTACAGGTTACAACAGATGGTAGAGGATCAAACATTAATCTATAGTACAGATCCTACAGCAGCTCATTTTGACGCATTAAATGCCGCCCGCAGTTCACTAAATTTACATTTAACGGAAGTTACAAGATTGGATATGCATAAAGGTAGACAGCGACTATTTGAACAGGGGGACAAGAATGGTCGTTTCCTGGCCATGTTGGCACAGCATGAATATCCATCCACAGTGGTTTCGGGCCTGCGGTCTTCAACTGGGGATAAGGTGACCTCTCAGGTAGAAATCTTACAAATGTTTAAAGCCTTTTACCAAACTCTTTATACCTCTGCTCTTCCCCCCGACTTCCAGCCAGAGATGTTGCAAAACCTTTTAGATCCACTAGCACTTGGCTGGCTGTCGAATGAGGAACGAGAATCGTTGGTACGCCCTATTTCGGCCTTAGAGGTTTTAAAAATTATACGGTCCTTCCCTTTGGGCAAGGCGCCAGGGCCGGATGGTCTTCCTATAGAATTTTATAGGGCACATGCAGCATTTTTGGCACCCATCCTGGCCCAATTATACACCCTCTGCCTATCCAAGGGTGATCTGCCCCTTTCAATGCACCAGGCCTATCTTACTTTGATTCATAAGGACCTTAAGGACCCAGAGCTATGTGCCTCATATAGGCCAATAGCCTTATTGAATAATGACCTGAAAATCTTAACCAAACTGCTGGCTATCCGTCTATATCCATTATTACCTTCGGTTATTGACTCTGATCAAACAGGATTTATGCCTAAAAGGTCAACCGACGTTAATCTTAGGAGACTCTTTACCAATATTCATGCCCAACACAATAACTCCGGTACCAGAGCTATTGCCCTACTAGATATAGAAAAGGCATTCGACACTGTGGAGTGGCCCTTTTTGTGGGAGACTCTACGTCGAATGGGTTTTCCACTACGGTTTATATCATGGTTGCAGGTGATCTATAGGTGTCCCATCTCATCGATTCGTTTGGGCTCCAGACTCTCAACTCCATTTCAACTGTTTCGGGGAACTAGACAGGGCTGCCCTCTTTCTCCGGCTCTATTTGCTCTAGCTATAGAGCCAGTTGCAGAGGCTCTCCGTACATCGCCTCATATTAAGGGGCTTAGGATAGGCATGCTGGAGGAGAGGGTAGCCCTGTATGCTGACGACATGGTTTTATTTTTGGGGGACGCGGGTCCATCACTTCAGGGTGCTCTGTCACTCCTCAACGCTTTCTCCATGGTAACGGGCCTCCGGGTAAACTGGCCAAAATCTACTCTATTTCCAATAGATCAAGCAGCCAAATTGACATCCTCTCCAGATAGCCCATTAAAGTGGGTTGACTCCTTTAAATATCTTGGGGTTTGTGTCTCTGCACAAGCCTCAGATTTTCTTAAATTAAACTTGGATCCGGTAGTGGGGGATATGAAAGCTAAACTCAAGGCATGGAATAATCTCCCCCTATCGGTATGGGGAAGGGTCAACTTGCTTAAAATGAAGGTCATCCCCAAATTCATATATTTATTCCGCCATTCCCCGCAGTGGATTCCTAAATCCTTCTTTACTAAACTAAACCAACGCTTTTCAGAGTTTCTCTGGGGCTCCTTACCACCGAGATATAAGTTAACTACATTAATGAGGCCACTATCGCAGGGTGGTATGGCCTTTCCGGATTGCTATAAGTACTTTTTGGCGACACAGCTGGTGACAGTGGTCTGGTGGCTAAATCCTGATAAAACCAATGTGGCCTCCGCTTTGGAGGCCACCGTGGCAGGCTCCTGGGAATCTCTTCAATACCTAATTTACAGAGGCCCATGTGCCCCACACTTATTAACTCCGTCTATGCTTACTACTTTACGGGCCTGGAAAATGGGCCTGGCTATTGAAAAACACAACCAGATGGTAATTTCCCCTAATACACCCCTATGGCTAAACCCCAATTTACCACATTTTTACAAATCTATTGACCCCCAGATATGGACTAGATATGGTATAAAATTAATCTCACAAGTGGTGTCTTGCACCTCACTGCTTTCTTTTTGTCAGCTTTCCTTCCAGTATAATCTTCCGCAGCACTATCAGTTCCGTTATCTTCAACTTTCGCATGCTTTCGAAGCCCAATTCCCACATTCGTCCTGTATATTAATACAGCCTAAACTGGAGACTACTCTTAGATCCGGTTGTACAAAAAAACCTATATCTCACATATATCAGCATTTAATCTATGAGTCCTTGCCTCCGTTGGACGGCCTTTTGTCCCGTTGGCAGCGTGACATTCCAGCTTTGAGTGGCGAAGATTGGGATGGTGTTTGGGACTTCCCTTTTAGTTCGCTAGTCTCTATACATGACAAGTTAGTCCAATTTAAAATAGTCCACCGGGCGTATTTCACTCCCCACAGACTTCATTTGATAAATCCTGCCCACTCCCCTAAGTGTTGGAGATGTAGCTACACCCCCGGAGATTTTTCCCATATCTTTTGGCATTGTCCAAAGATACAACAATTCTGGGGGGAGGTACTAGGCCTAATCAATAAAATTGCATCCACTAATCTACCACTGTCTATGGAGATTTGTATGTTGGGCCTTATAAAAAAATTAGTTCCTGCTGTAGCTAAACGCACGATGATTGGTTTGCTTCTATTTTACGCTAGGAAAACCATAACATTTCAATGGAAGAAGCCCTATCCCCCCACAAATGTCCAGTGGAAACGTTTGGTTAACGATAATCTTCCACTATATAGAGATACCTATCTTAATAGAGGCTGCCAATTGAAATTTAATAAGGTTTGGAGTGGGTGGCTGGAGGAAATGAACATTGCTTACTAATGTTGGACTAGCTTCAGTTACGATACCAAGAATCGACGATTAAATGTAATTCCTAGTTAATAGGTATAGGCCTTTATGGGCAGTGGGGGGGCGGCCCAAAAATTCCAAAAATCCCCTTTTCACTTATATGTTAAAATTGTATTGCATGGATGTATTCCTCTCTTTTTCTTTTTTTTTCATTTTTTTTTTTTTTTTTTTTTTTTTTTTTACCTGATGTACTTGCGACATTACCTGTACAAGCTAGACAACCAATTTGTATATGTCTTTATGTCTTTGTGTCTTATAAGGAAAATTTGAATAAAAATAAATTTAAAAAAAAAAAATATAAAAAGTGATGTAAAAGATTATGCAGGTTACTATTTGATAATTATTAAAGTCTTACTAAACCCAGGACCCTGCATTCACTATATCTGGTCTCCCACAGTACACAGAAATGCTATTATTTTAGTAAATATAAACTGCTAAACACCTTTTCTCATCAGCAGTTAAAGCAGTCCTGTGACTTCTATCAGTGTCCAGCCAAGCACTAGTTAAAGTTTGTAGGAGGAGTTTTCTGACTGTCCTGTGAGACTGCAAGACCCCTGACCCTCTGTCTGGAGAGTGCTGATTGACCCTGTGCTGATCACATGCACCCTCCCAAAAAAAGAAAAAAACCTCTCTAGAAATACACACCAAACTGAGCATGTGCAGCCTGACTCCATATACTCTGTGTTATCAGGAAATTATTAGGGGACGCGTGCGATTAACCCCTTAGGTTCCACAGTGAGTATAACAAGCATGCTTTACTGCATATACAAACTGATTTTACTGCTGTGGGTTTAGTAACACTTTAAACCCTATAGGCAAGTTATACCCTAGTTTGGTTATACTTGATTAAACATTTTAATACATCCAGATTTCCTTCCAGGCTTCACTAGCTAAAGTGTTGGAGAAGTCCATGTATAAAATACCTCACTGATCATCAATATTTGAATAGCAATGCCTGATAATGGACATCTGGTAAACATGGTAGTACAAGTTCTACTTTTGTCCTTCTCCCCTTGCTCCCCATAAGCAGGTAAGACCCTATTAGGGCCAGCAATGGCTCAGCAGTTACTTTCGTTAACTCTTTACCAATTAAAAAGACCCCAATGGAAGGCTTCACCCAATCTCCTGGTAGTCAGATCCTCTTAGCTAGTTGCTAAATGTAAATGCTTTTATTTACCTAATTGCAATATAAAAAAAAAACTCAACTAACAAATGCCATGTTTATGTAGGTTATCCCTACCTCTATGCTGCAGTTTGACATTCCTCCTGATTTTGAGGCAAATCAGTCTCGTCTTCAGAGCTGGGATACAATCCCTTCCTATCTTCCCATAACACTGAGGCATATTATTATCAGTAGGGAGACCACTCGCAGCTCCTGCCACTTCCCAGGTGCCTCCAGCTGTCAGTGAGAGGCTGCTGGTCTCCAGCTTTTCTGGATGTTGGGCTGGGGCCTGCCCATACCTGCCGATTACACAAAAGGTTCCCTTTGTTTTAAAGGAATGGATAGAAACCAGTATTTCTGCCCCCTCCCTATGAAATTTCACAGTTCCCTGCTAATTGTTAACTCTTTAATACCAAGCAACACTCATTTTACAATAACGGCACAATTACCATTAATCTTACGTATGCTTGTCATCAACATCTACTACAGGCAGCAGCAGCGAGCAAAATCACAAAAGGTACATACCACTGTGCGCCCATTCATATATAAATCCAGAATCCAGTCACTCTAACCTACACTGGGTGGCCAGACATTTTTTTTTTAAGTCTTTATTTTTATTTTTACATAATAAGTATGTGATAAGGAAGTATACTGAAGCACCAAAAGGAAAAAAAAACAGATATTTAAGTTCCTATGTTCCTACATACAATGAAGTAATCAGAAGGAAAGACAGTAGGGTTGATTTACTAAAGGCAAATAGACCGTGCACATTTGTTAGTGCAGTTTCCCTAGAGCTTAACCACTTGCCCACTTAAACCCCCTTCCTAACCAGACCAATTTTCAGCTTTCGGTGCTCTCACACTTTGAATGACAATTACTCATGCAACACTGTACCCATATGAAATTTTTGTCCTTTTTTTCACACAAATAGAGCTTTCTTTCTGGTGGTATTTAATCACCGCTGGGTTTTTTATTTTTTGCGCTATAAATCAAAGACTGAAAATTCAGTAAAAAAAAAAAAAAATTCTTTGTTTCTGTTAAAATGTATTGCAGAGTATTGGCAAGTATTGGCAGAGTACTGGCGAGTATTGGCAGAGTATTGGTGAGTATTGGCGGAGTTTTGCAGAGTATTGGCAGAGTATTGCAGTGTTGCAGAGTATTGGCAGAGTATTGCACAATGTTGCAGTGTATTGGCAGAGTATTGCACAGTATTGCAGAGTATTGGCAGAGTATTGCACAGTGTTGCAGAGTATTGCAGATTAGTGGCACTGAGCAGCGCTGTGGGCACTACACATCCAGCCCAAAGCGCTGCTGCAATCTCTCCCTCTTCCTCGCACTGTACCGATTGGTACATAGAGGGGAGGGAGGACCCGGCGTCATGACGTAACGCCGGTTTGTTTACAAGTGATCGCTCAGTCATTTAACGGAACAATCACGTGGTAAACGGCCGCTATCAGCAGCTATTTACCGTGATCCGTGATGCGCCAGGTCTGGTCACGGATGTTCCCGGGTGCGCTCCCCAGGGGGCGCGCGGTAGCAGCATTCTGGGAGGACGTCCCACGGACGTCCACCCAGAATAAGCTGACCGCGCTGTAGCCGTCTTGCGGCTATGGCCCGGTCGGCAAGTGGTTAACGAGGAAGAGCAAGAAAATGGAGTTTAACATGTATCCTCACAGGGTGATACTGTGGATGCACTAGTAGCAATGTGCCAATGTCTCAATATTGATTGAAAAAGATTAGGAAATTGCAAAAATGGACTTTGTAGGCACACACAAGATAAAACAATTGAAATTTTAATTGGATGAAGTTAAAAGGATAATGTACAAAACATAAAAGGAACACACAATCTATATTCGATGTCATTATTAGTATGACGTGTGTTCCTTTTATGTTTATATGTACATTATCCTTTTACCTTTATCCAATAAAAATTTCAATTTTTTATCTTTTTATCTAATTTTTTATGTGTGTGCCTACAAAGTCCATTTTTGCAATCTCCTAATCTTTTTCAATAAATGAGCAAGAGCTCTGCTGAATTCTATTATCCAATCAAGTGCAGGCAAAAATGCTGTGTTTTTTTTCCTTGCATGTGATTGGGCATTGTTTGTAAAGTGAAGCTTTACCTCATTTACTAAGCTCTGGAGAAACTGCACTTGTAAAACTATACAGTCTATTTGCCTTTAGTAAATCAACCCCAAAATATTCTTACCCCACAGGTGGTACATAGATGTATAATTTTCATATATGTGGTATCACATCCTAGAAAGAGAGAGAAGGAGTGGAAGAAAGAAAGTGACAACGAAAAAGGGGGAAAAAATAGATAAGTTGGAGAAAAGGGACATAGAAAAAGGAAAAACCATGAACGCTACTTGTGATTTCTGTATATACTCGAGTATAAGTCGAATTTTTCAGCCCTTTTTTTTGGGCTGAAAGTGTCCCTTCGACTTATACTCGAGTCACCGCCGTCTGTCTGCATGATCAGCGTGTCATGCAGGCAGACGGCAGACGGCGTGTGATGATAGTCTTCGGCGGCTATTCCAGCTTTCAAAAGCAACGCCTCCTGCTCGCCTGTGATAGGCTGAACAGCTGTCAGTGTACAGCCTATCACGGACATTCTCTCATCCTCGTCCGTGGTATGAGAGTGAGAGAATGTCCGTGATAGGCAGTCAGCGGTCAGCCTATCACAGACGAGGAGGAGGCGCGGCTTTTGAACTGTGGAATGGCCGCCGAACACTATCATCACACGCCGGCCGCCGCTTGAGGATGGAGATCGCCACAGGGAGGATGGAGATCGCCACAGGGAGGCTGCACATGCACACAGGACACATGCACACAGGGACACAGGAACACAGGACACACGTGTACAGGACACACATGGACAGGACACAGGGACACAGGAACACAGGACACACATGTACAGGACACACATGGACAGGACACATGCACAGGGTACAGGTAGGCTGCACAGGACACAGGGAGGCAGGCAGCTGCAGATGGGCATTGTTGACCCTCTGCATTTCTCACCCTCGTCTTATACTCGGGTCAATACATTTTTCCCAGTTTTTTGTGGTAAATTAGGGGCCTCGACTTATACTCGGGACGACTTAAACTCGAGTATATACGGTACTTGTACAAGAAAATTCCATATATGTCCATGAGTGGCCAGACATTTAACAGATTTGAGATAAAAACTACGAAAATTAGAAAAATTCAGATATCAGTTTCTTATGTTCATCAAATAATGGTTGTTTACTGGATTTTCTATCTCTCCTAATTGATGTACAGTATTCTGATCATATATCGCTCTTAGGCTGCTACACAAACAATTTTAGTATAATTCATATGTATATATATATCTCAAACAAACTGATTTTCCATTGTGACAGAAAATCATTCTCAGCAGACAGTCAACAAGGCCAAAAATCATCCGAAAATGGTCAGATCGGCAAGAACCAGGGGATTTTCGGCCTGTGTGTACAGCTCCCTGTCCAACAGAAGCTGGTCTCATGACCAAATAGCTGCCAGCACTGATCAATGTGTTCTGGCGGGGGGGCAGTCTCCAATGTCAGAACACAATAGCTCAGCGGGGGAGATCGCTGTACTAACATCGCTTGTGTTAGTATGGTAAACTGTATGTTTTTTTTTTTTCCTACAGCCTGCTGGGTTGAACGAAAAAAAACTTATAGTGTGTACCCCATATAAGGAGTAAACTTTTCAGTGTAAACCATTGTGATATCTTTGTGAGATCACTGTTACATACATGGCACAAATGATTAGAATAAAGAACTGTTTCCAGAAAATCACTAGTTTTCAAATGGTAATCGTTTGTATTTTTGAGTTACAATTTTTACAGTTGTTGGAATGTCATTCATTTATTTAATTTCTTAGCCTACATTGCTATAAGCATCTGTTTGGCTTAGAGTTGCTCATTATCCCATGTGTGAAAGGTACACCAGGGTAAAATAACTTCATTATTAAAGTGCCCCAGAAAGTATTATTAGTAAGTTATCACCTGGTTCCTTAGAAAAGGCACTGTGTTATCAACCAATTATGGACACAATGATGAGCGCTATATCTTCTAAGGGCCTGTTCACACATAACCATGCATTAAAATGCATGAAGAAGCTAAAAAATGAATGTGCAGTGCCTTCCATTGTTGTGCATTTTTATGTGCATTGCTGCGCGTTTTAACATGTGCTGACACATGTTTTTATGCACATTAAATTGCTATGGATCTTTGTTTTTTATTTTCTCTCAATAGATTTGCATTGCTTTGATGTGCATTTACATGCATTGCGTTGTGTTACAGTGAATATATGTAGCATTATACTGCACCACACTGCACATGACACCAGTTTTGTGGTGTGAACAAGACACATGGAAAACAATAGTTTTTTATGTGCCCTTGTGGTGACCTACATTCTTTCAGTGCAGTAAAACAAGTGGTGGCCCATCCGTAGGGGGCGCACGGGCGCCGCCCCCCCCCCCCCATCCATGCATCCGGCCCCCTGATCTACATGCAGGGCGATGGGCGCATGGATTCCAATCAGAGGTTTTTTTTGTTTTTTTTAAGCACGTGATTAGAGCCTTTTTTTTGAAGCATGTGATTAGAGCCAGAGGCTCTAATATTGTCACACATCTGAAATTAATATTCACTATTGTAACACTGATTCTCCTCCCGGCCAATCAGGAAGCGGGTCCTGAGACCCGTCACCTGATTGGCCCGAAAGGAGATCCGATCGGATTGGCCACCAGGAGGAGGAGGGAGGAGATGCAGGGGAAGCGAGGAAGCAGCCGCCTGCAGCCCGCATAGAAGCCGCCCACCACCCGGAGTGTTGCTCGTGAGATGGGGAGATGTGGGGCCCCGACTACTGGCTGACCAACCTCATGACCCGTGCCATCCGTGTCGCCCATGACCCCTACTATCCGTGACCCAACCGACTGGGAGGGGGGGGTTGGCTACGGGTGGACTGTTTACCCCCCCCAAAAAAAAATCGATCAGCTGCCACTGAGTAAAACACATGTCTCTGCAGTATGTGTGAACAGGTCCTAGGGGTATATTCATGCCAGATGTGGTGAGACTGCATTAACCAGCTATGGCAAAACACCTTGTCTCTGGTGTGCCCGGTTCAAAACATTTTGTTGCAATGGTGTGTGGACAGTGTGCTGAAAAAAAGTACTGCGTACAGAACTTTATTTAAACTGAAGCGCAGTGCAAGGCAATCCACTGCCTTGGACCGCATGGCCAGCAATCTACTTAAAGGTAACCACTTTTGTGCAAAAAAAATTAACTAACAAAAAAATAATAATATAGCGTATACAATTTGCGACACAAGTCATATTGTAATTGAATGTTATTAAAAATGACATTTCCTTTTCAATCTGCAGCGCTGTAATTCTCTGTAAAATGCAATATGACTACCTGAAGGAGTTCTGTACAGAGATGGTGCACAGAACGCTCCCAGGTATGAAATTTCCTGCTCAACTGATTGACTTACTGATTTTCCCAGAAGTCTGAACTAAGATACAAATTTGATTTTGTGCATACCCTGCAACATTCCCAAAGGAAATCACGTCTAAAGGGATGCAGGCCCAGCAATTTTCCTAATTTAGAGCCCTGCAGGTGCAGCAACTGATTGATAATTACAAACCCACTCCCATACAGACTCACTGAGCACACGGACACAGACAAACAAACTGCTATTTCTCTAGAATAACAAAAGGTAGGACTCTGCAACAATTTTGTTACAATCCTTGCAAAGTACATACCATAGATCACTCAGAGGGGAATGTTTTTTCTCAACAAAAGTAGAGTTACTCTTTAATGAAATGTCTCTGTAACATTTAAATAAAGTTCATAAAAACAAAGTGAACAGTGTGGTGCACCAAAATCGGCACATCAGCGCTGCGGTGATCCCGCCAGACCGCACTGCACATTAGCCACTATGTTGTAATGCAATGGCTGGTGTGAATTAGCCCTTTAATAGGAACTGTTGTGTACAGTACTTTGTTGTCTTAGTTAACTAGTTGCAGACCAGCCAGCGTCGTTATACGGCAACAGTTTGAGCAAAGAAATACAATAGATAGTGGCGCAGGTTATAGTATATAGCATGAGATTAGAGTCCATACAAATGTCCTTTGAGCTGTTAAGCTCTGTGTGAGGAAACAGTCTATGCAGACAGGGCAGCCTTACAGGGGGAGCCGAAGCAGACTCCAAACATGTAGACAGAAAACAAACAGGAAGCAGGCGCCTCTTAGTTAAGACTGTATAGTTTTAATAGACAAAGTGCATTAAAAACATTCACATTTAGGTTTCATTGCTCAACAGGGTAGCCTGGTTACACCAATCTCCGTCACAGCTTACAGCAGAGGGGGTCACGTCCTGTGAATCCTTCTCATGGCCAGGGTCCTGACCAGCAGGAATCTTCCAGCATGTGTGCAGAGTCCAAAGTGAGGCTTGGAGAGCAGCTGGTGGATTACAGGGAAGTCCAAAGCGAGGCTTAGAGAGCAGCTGGTGGATTACAGGGAAGCACTGGAATACAGCATGTGGCGTGATGGCATCACAGACAAAAATCGCAACGCATTTCCGAGCATGCGCACTAGGGAGATGTCTGTAGTGCGCACTCCTTTCTCAAGCTGACTACGGCAACAGGTTGGCTCTCCTGCGCAAATCAAAGTAGCTGCATGGCGGGCGCTTTAAGTGACGCCGGAGCCAATGTGCATGGCTGGCTCCCGCTATTTCCGCGAGCGACCCGTGATCGCTCCCCAAAGAGCCAAAATGGGGACCTGTCAATGTAAACAGACAGATTCCAGCTCTGTCAGAGAAGTATAGAGAGATCTGCTGTTCCTAGTGATCAGGAACAGCGATCTCACTCCTCCTCCAGGGGGTCCACTCCCCCCACAGTTAGAAACACCTCCCTAGGGAACACAGTTAACCCCTTGATCGCCCCCTAGTGTTAACCCCTTCCCTGCCAGTGACATTTATACAGTAATCAGTGGCTATTTTTAGCTCTGTCAATGGTCCCAAAAAAGTGTCAAAAGTGTCTGATCTGTCCGCCGTAATGTGCAGTCCCACTAAAAATCGATGATCACCGCCATTACTAGTAAAAAAAAAAAAAAATTAATAATAAAAATGCCATAAATATATACCCTATTTTGTAGACGCTATAACTTTTGCGCAAACCAATTAATATACGCTTATCGCGATTTCTTTTACAAAAATTATGTAGAATACATATTGGGCTAAACTGATGAAGAAATTAGTTTATTTTTTTGAGGATATTTATTATAGCAAAAAGTAAAAAATTGTCGCAGAGGTGATCAAATACCACCAAAAGAAAGCTCTATTTGTGGGAAAAAAGGACGTCAATTTTGTTTGGGTACAGCGTCGCAAGTCCGCGCAATTGTCAGTTAAAGCAACGCAGTGCCGTATCTCAAAAAATGGCCTGGTCATTAAGGGGGAAAATCTTCTGGTCCTTAAGTGGTTAAGTGACAGTCATCTTAAGCTGCTATTCACACATAAACCACGGAAATTCCAAGGCAGTTTTTTAGTCATAGACATTATTATTATATTTTATTACACCATTTTAATTGGGAATCGTGGCCACTAAAGAATTTTGACGCTAGACAATAATGGCTTGTTTCTATATAGAAACTATTGTGTATTTTTTCTAGATTGTAAGCTCTAATGAGCAGGGCCCTCTGATTCTTCCTGCATTGAATTGTATTGTAACTGTACTCTCTGCCCTCATGTTGTAAAGCGCTGCACAAACTGTTGGCGCTATATAAATCCTGTATAATAATAATAATAATATTTTTTTTTACATTTATCTGAAGGTTCTTTGGTGATTTTAATATATTTTTTTCCTTACTCCTTTATATAGTCATGATGATATTTCATATGTAATATAGCTGCCGCACAGACATACAAAGTATAGTTACAAACTATACCTAGTAACGAAATGTTAAAAACAAAGAGATTATTTTTACTTAGCTGACCACATTCCCTTTAAACATGGCCACAATTTAGTGGTCTGCTTGAAGATGCTTCCTGGATGGTAACCACTCTCACGTGACTCCCGCTTCCCCCGCAGGACAAAGGATGGAGTGGGTGTTAGGTGAGCATAAGACCCTTTTTTCAGATTTTCAGTGTAAAGAGAGAAGGCAGTGGCCTAAAAAATTGGTTAGCAGAGTTTAAGGCTGCTGTAAAGTGTATCAAAATTCAATAATAGGTGGTTGTACATGTTTCTGAACTGTCAAAAAAGCATAATGCTTTTTTTATATTGTGTTCTGCTTTCAATGAAATCACCATTGAACCAGTAAGGTGTATCTACAAACACTTCCTGTCATTGGGTGACAACGCTTACTGAGTTTAACGATGATAAAGAAAAATAATTATATGCTTTACTAATGATTAAATTAGAATATTAGGTGCTTATATGTTAATGTTAAGAAGTTCTTTACATAAAAACAGAATGTCCCTTATTCAGAAATTTGTTTTTACAACAATGTCCTTTGAATGTGTTATTGTGCGGTTTGTAAAGAGACAGTTATTCTTCTAATATTGTACAGGGAGGCACTTCAAAGTATGGATTGCTTTCAAGCTGACTGGGTGCTTGAATATAACAGAAATTAACGTCCCTTGCAATTGTTGTATGTATTACTTATGCAAACTTTTAAAGTGTTACCAGTCTCCATGCTTTCCCTGCCGGTCCTCCTGCTTTCCTCTTTCAAACTGACCATAACTTGTGCTGACACGCTGACCCCGTTCCCTCCTTCCCTGCTTAGCCGCTCACTGGTGCTGATGCACCCCCTGTAGTCTCCAGCTCCACTTTTTCAAGCCCCTTATGCAGCTGAGAACAAACAAAGATTATGTGATCACTTTAAAAAAAAAGAGAGAGGGAAAAAAAGGGGATTTACAGTTATATATATATATATATATATATATATATATATATATATATATATATATATATAGTATCTCACAAAAGTGAGTACACCCCTCACATATTTGTAAATATTTTATTAAATCTTTTTATGTGACAACGCTGAAGAAGTTACACTTTGCTACAATGTAAAGTAGTGAGTGTACAGCTTGTATAACAGTGTAAATTTGCTGTCCCCTCAAAATAATTCAACACACAGACATTAATGTCTAAACCACTAGCAACAAAAGTGAGTACACCCCTAAGTGAAAATGTCCAAATTGGGCGCAATTAGCCATTTTCCCTCCCCGGTGTCATGTGACTTGTGAGTGTTACAAGGTCTCAGGTGTGAATGGAGAGCAGGTGTGTTAAATTTGGTGTTATCGCTCTCACTCTCTTATACTGGTCACTGGAAGTTCAACATGGCACCTCATAGCAAAGAACTCTCTGAGGATCTGAAAAAAGAAATGTTGCTCTACATAAAGATGACCTAGGCTATAAGAAGATTGCCAAGACCCTGAAACTGAGCTGCAGCACGGTGGCCAAGACCATACAGCGGTTTAACAGGACAGGTTCCACTCAGAACAGGTCTTGCCATGGTCGACCAAAGAAGTTGAGTGCACGTTCTCAGCATCATATCCAGAGGTTGTCTTTGGGAAATAAATATATAAGTGCTGCCAGCATTGCTGCAGAGGTTGAAGGGGTGGGGGGTCAGCCTGTCAGTACTCAGACCATACGCCGCACACTGCATCAAATTGGTCTGCATGGCTGTCATCCCAGAAGGAAGCCTCTTCTAAAGATGATGCGCAAGAAAGCCCACAAACAGTTTGCTGAAGACAAGCAGACTAAGGACATGGATTACTGAAGCATGGTGTGGGAGTGTCATGGTTTGGGGCTGCATGAGTGCTGCCGACACTGGGGAGCTACAGTTCACTAAAGGAACCATGAATGCCAACATGTACTGTGACATACTGAAGCAGAGCATGATTCCCTCCCTTCGGAGACTGGGACACAGGGCAATATTCCAACATGATAACGACCCCAAACACACCTCCAAGATGACCACTGCCTTGTTAAAGAAGCTGAGGGTAAAGGTAATGGACTGGGCAAGCATGTCTCCAGACCTAAACCCTATTGAGCATCTGTTGGGCATCCTCAAACGGAAGGTGGAGGAGTGTAATGTCTTTAACATCCACCAGCTCCGTGAAGTCATCATGGAGGAGTGGAAGAGGACTCCAGTGGCAACCTGTGAAGCTCTGGTGAGCTCCATGCCCAAGCAGGCTAAGGCAGTGCTGGAAAACAATGGTGGCCACACAAAATATTGACACTTTGGGCCCAGTTTGGACATTTTCACTTAGGGGTGTACTCACTTTTTGTTGCCAGCGGTTTGACATTAATGGGGACAGCAAATTTACACTGTTATACAAGCTGTACACTCACATTGTAGCAAAGTGTCATTTCTTCAGTGTTGTTACATGAAAAGATATAATAAAATATTTAGTATTTAGAAAAATGTGAGGGGTGTACTCACCTTTGTGAGATACTGTATATATATATATATACATATATATATATATATATATATATATATCTCAGTTTGAAAAAGTGGAGCTGGAGACTGCAGGGAGTGGTGCATCAGCACCAGTAAGTGGCTAAGCAGGGAAGGAAGTATATACTATATATTTTTTGGCTTTCATTTTTAGCTTTCTGGCTTTCATTTCTATTTTAACATTAATGGGTTGTTTTACAAGGTAAGGGTTCAAATATACTTGAAAAAACTTGCATTTCCAGCTCCGTAACAGCCAGGAGGAGGTAAATAAATTGTCATGGTTTGGTAGGATAAATGTGATTAAGATGGTGACATTGCCAAGAGCCTTGTACGTATTTCAGACTCTTCCGATAAACACCCCGAGGGTCTATTTTAATATTCTCGGGAAGTTGGTTGGAAAATTTATCTGGAAAGATAGGAGAGCTTGTAGGTCTTATAGATCTCTGACAAGGCCGCGGTTAAAGGGGGGTTTATTTCTCCCAGATTTTGGGAGGTACCATGAGGCAACGGTGCTACCAAGAGAGATCAACTGGGTCCATGGTGCCTCTCAAAAAAAATGGGTATCACTGGAAGAAAATTTGTGCGGAAGACATTTAAGCCAAATAATGTGGGTACCAAGGCAGTATAGGGACATCCCTGGCGATGTAGCTCAAATAACAAAACTGTTAACGAAATGGTATTATGTCCCAACAAAACTTCACAAGATTAATCCAGAAATATCACCGCTATGTTGGAGGGAGTGTGGATTGGAGGGTACACATGCCCACATATGGTGGCAGTGTACCGGGATCCAACCTTTCTGGAGAGAGATATTGAAAATAATCAAAAAGATCGCTGGGGTTGAGGTTGTGCAGGATCCTTGGCAATGTCTGTACCATGCTACTGGAGAGTCGAGGAAGAAATATAGTGGAGTAAGTAGTACCATATTTATTAAATGCAGCGAAAGCTCTAATACCGAGACAATGGAAAATAAAAAAGGCACTGTTAATAAAGGATTGGTTTAGAGAAGTGGACAAAATCAGAATGATGGAAGAATTAATATCTTCACAAAATGATACTGGACAAAGATTCTATAGAATGTGGAAAGGGATGGAGTTCGGCGCCAAATTCAAAAAGTAAAAAAACACAGTATAGATACAGTATACTGTAATCTTACAGATTACAGTACTGTATCAAATAATTACACATCCCCTTTGTCCCTAGTGGTCTGTCCAGTGTCCTGCATGCAGTTTTATATTATAAATATTATTCTTTCTGCCAGGAAACTGGAGATTGTCCATAGCAACCAAAAAATGTCTGTTTACATCAAAAGTGGTTTTAGACCAGCTAGAAAATAGTGATAATAAATTGGAATCACTTGAAGAATTGAGCGATAGTGATTTGTGGGGAAATTCGTCATCAAACACTAAAAGTAATGACAGCGACAATTCTGCAACTGAGAAAATGTCAGTGTTTTTGATTTGATTACATTATTGAATAATTTTTATTATTATTATATTATTATTTGTTATAATTATTTATAGTTTTTTATTATATTATAATTTATGATTTCGTGTTTCAAACTTTATCATACCCGGGATATCTACTAGACTCTTATTTGGACAGATTTCCTGACCAGAGCGTTTTTTGCGATTCGGCACTGCGTCGCTTTAGCTGACAATTGCGCGGTCGTGCGATGTGGCTCCCAAACAAAATTGACGTCCTTTTTTTCCCACAATTAGAGCTTTCTTTTGGTGGTATTTGATCGCCTCTGCAATTTTTATTTTTTGCGCTATAAACAAAATAAGAGTGACAATTTTGAAAAAAACGCATTATTTTTTACATTTTGCTATAATAAATATCCCCCAAAAATATATAAAAAAACATTTTTTTTTCCTCAGTTTAGGCTGATCGTATTCTTGTACATATTTTTGGTAAAAAAATAATCGTCAATAAGCGTTTATTGATTGGTTTGCGCAAAAGTTATAGCGTTTACTAAATAGGGGATAGTTTTATGGCATTTTTATTAATAATTTTTTTTTTTACTAGTAATGGCGGCGATCAGCGATTTTTATTGTGACTGCGACTTTATGGCGGACATGTCGGACATTTTTGACACATTTTTGGGACCATTGTCATTTATACAGCGATCAGTGCGATTAAAAATGCACTGATTACTGTGTAAATGACACTGGTAGTGAAGGGGTTAACCACTAGGGGGCGGGGAGGGGTTAAGTATGTCCTAGGGGAGTGATTACTAACTGTAGGGGGATGGCTGTGTATGTGACGTCACTGATCTCTGCTCCCCATTGAGAACGTCAACATGTGATGAAACGCGTCTGGGAGGGACATACTGATGTCACCACGTCGCCCTGCTGTGGACGGGAGCTGTTTGTTTGAGTGCCGGCCAGCATCTCTATATTTCTCTGTTTTTACTGTAAGTGCAATTCTTTTTAATAAATTTTAGTCTCATACGGTATTACACTATTGGCTGTTCTTTTTAAACTATATGCACACTGAGCCCGTGACGAGATCGCCAGGAGGAGTTCACGCCATTTCCGCCAGGATTTCGGCTTGTGTTTTTCCTATCGGCCATCTGGTAAGCAGGGATCTTAAAAGGTTCGCACAAGATAGTTCTTCTGTCACGCTAAGATGTCAAGCCTTTAACTGTGTGGAGTTTGCGCACACCAGTTTGCCATCTGGTAAGTTGCTCATGTGTTTGTGCACTTGGTGCGATTTTTTCTTGCTCTTCCTTTTGGTGGTAGTTGTATGCCCACTTATCCCTGATATCTGGTAAGCAGATTTGCTTGGAGGTTCACCTATTCATCCAAGAGCACTATTTTATTGCATGTTGCATGCCACTCACCTCACATCCCTGTGTATGCTGTGCACACAGGATGTCCTTATGATATATATGATTTGGGTTTGTTGAGTATTGCACCCCTTTTTTTGTGTGTTTATTATCGTATCAGTATTACGCTATGTTTTTTGCCATATATTTTTTGGATAACCCCATGCGGACCTGAATATGCTACACGAGTGCTACTGACCCTGCCATATTGGAACCGCTCCCTAAAGGCCCGGGCTGGGTTTAAGCCACCTGTCTGATTTTGGCTTACGTTCTGGTAAGCATTTCACCACATAGGGGTATCATAATTGAATTATCATCTTTCAACATTATCACACTGAGGAATTTCTATGTCACTTATGTTTGGACTTTTTTTGTATTTGGACTTTACACTTTCATTATTGTTTAACATGTTTTAGCGTGGTTTTTTGGTTTATATAGATCGAGTGACACTTGTCACTAGGCAGAACGGGGAGATGCTGTTTACAACGGCATCTCCCTGTTCGTCCTCTCCGTGAGGCGATCACGGGTATCCCCGCGGCGATCGAGTCCACAGGACCCGCGACCCGACTCACAGAGCTCCACGGAGCGGCGCGCACACAATGGCACGGCGGGGAATTCAAATGGACGTACCTGTAAGCCCATTTGGCCAGCTGTGCCATTCTGCCGACGTAAATCGGCGTGCCCCGGTCGGGAACCGGTTAAGTGTGTTATTACTAAGAATTACAGGCCTACAATATAGAATGCCAAATTTCCATGCAAAATAAGGGTACCGCTTTCAGCACCTATAATCTGAAATAATCATACCGCCAGGGAGGTTAATATTGGGCGGGGATGGGTGGATAAGTTGGAGTTTCCCCCCTCCCCCTTCCCCTTCCTCTTTTTTTCTGGGAGTTTTTTTTTTTGAGGGAATGTGTATTTGGAGACGAGGGAAACATAACTTAGTAAAACATACATAAATTTTGGATAATCACAAATTGAATAATTCACTGTGGGTAATTTTTTTTAAGAATTAGGTAAAGTCAAGATTTGAAGTTTCAGGACAAGAGAAATTCACAGTAATAGGGTGGAGAGGGTGAGAAATGTCCACCCCTTATTAAATTATTAATTTAAAAATTTATTATAGGAGCACTGAGATAATAGGATTGGGAATGAATGGGTGAGATTTTTTTTTTTCCCTTAAGTTTTCCCATCACCTCTCCTCCACCCCTTCCTTTTCTCCCCCCTTTTCTCCTTTTTTTTTTTTTTTTTAGACTTTTGATAAATAGGCCCCTATATGATTTTGGAAAGTGCAATAGATGTGAACAAACTGCAATAACTGTACTGAAGATTGAGTCACATTAATCTAAATATTCGGTCCTGAATTTCTAAAAGTTGCAGGCTTACTTAAAGGGGTTGTAAACCCTCGCCGTTTTTCACCTTAATGCATACTATGCTTTAAGGTGAAAAACATTTTTTAATGCAGCAGTCCCCCTGAGCCCTCCTTATACTTACCTGAGCCCCGAAATTTGCACGACAGGAACGAGCACACCAGCTCCGACCGGTATCTCGTGTCCTGATTGGATAGATTGATAGCAACGCAGCCATTGGCTCCCGCTGCTGTTAATCAAATACAATGATGCGGGCACCGGGGGCGGGTCCGAGTCTGGCATTTGCATCTATGGACGTAAATGCTGGACTCGGGAGAGCGCTTCTCCAAGGGGGTTATCTGATGTGGGGAGGAGCCGCGACAGCCACTGGGGGACCCTGGAACAGGTGGATTGGGGCCACTCTGTGCAAAACGATCTGCATAGTGGAGGTAAGTATGACATGTTTGTTTTTTTTTTTTTTTAAAAACGAACCCTTACAATCACTTTAACCTTCCTGGCGGTATAATTATGTCAGATTTTTGAATCTCAAGGACATTGTTTTGCATAGAAATTTTATTTATATTTATATTGTAGGCCTGTAATTCTTAGGAATAACTCACTTAAATCTGTCCAAACAAGAGACTAGTAGACATCCTGGATATGATAAAGTTTGAAATACAAAATCATAAATTATAATATAATAAATAACTATAAATAATTATCAAAAATAATAATATAATAATAAAATGTATTCAATAATGTAATCAAATCAAAAACATTGAAATTTGCTCAGTCGCAGAATTGTCGCTGTTGTCACTTTCAGTGTCTGATGACAAATCTTCCCACGAATCACTATCGCTCAATTCTGCAAGTGATTCTAATTTACTATTGCTGTTTTCTAGCTGCTCAAAAAACGCTTTTGATGTAAAGGGACACTTTTTGGATGCCATGGACTTTCTCAAGTTTGCAGGCAGAAAGAACAGTATATGTAATATAAAACTGCAGGCAGGGCACTGGACAAACCACTAGGGACAAAAGGGAGGTGAAATGATTTGATACAGTAATGTATTCTTACAGATTACAGACACAGCAGGAGGACATCGCAGGATCCTGGGGACAAGGTAAGTTACATGTACAGGATACTGTTCACTATGCACTTAGTTGTGTACTCCTGTGACCCAGAACTAAAGCCCACTATCAGCTGACTTCACAGAGCCGGTCCAAGCTCTGCAGGAATCTAGACAATAACGTCGGGATCCACCCAGATGCCTGACTGGCAGCTGGCTCAGCAGGCTCAGCATCACTGAAAGCTTGAGCCAGCTTCTCCCTTCCCCTCCACAGCCCAACATTCCAGCGAGGTGCAGAGCAGAAAGCCAATGACTGACAGTTACTACTCTCTGGTCACTGAAGACTGTGAGCCGTGCGATCAGCAGTCATCTGATTGCTCAGTTCTCGGTCCTTGAGCCAGTTGAGGACTGCTGCAGCATTGGACTGATGCTGCATCCACATAGGTGTGTATGCATGTTTGTTTTTTTAATCCCACATTTCTCTTTTACCCACTTGAGCTCCAGAAAGGTTTTACCCCTTCACGACCAGAGCATTTTCTGCTATTCAGCACTGCACTACTTGGCTAACTGGCAATTGCATGGTCATGCAACATTGTACACAAATTGTATATATTTTTTTTCCCACAAATAGAGCTTTCTTTTGGTGGTATTTGATCACCACTGGGTTTTTTATTTTTTTCCGATATAAATGAAAAAAGACTGAAAATAAAAAAAAAACGTGTTTTGTAAAAAAAAAAAAAAAATCCCAATAAGTGTATATTAACTGATTTGTGTGAACGTTATAACATCTACAAATTATGGTGTATATATACTGGAATTTTCGCAGCTATAGATGCTTTACTTTAATGTCGGTGATCAGTGACTTATAGTATGACTGTGAAAAGGTGGCGGACAATCTGGCACTAACAGACACTATCTGTAAGGGTCACTAACTGACATCGCTAGTGACACCAATACAGTGATCGGTGATAATACTGTACACTGACACTGTACTAATGACACTGGCTGGGAAGGAGTTAACATCTAGGGGCAACGAAAGGGTTAACTGTGTGCACAACCATGTGTAATGTGTAATTTATGCTGCTTTTACTTTACTATATGGCTATTTTTCTCCCTGCTTTGCAGGGATTGCTGTTCACAGTACACAAACTTCTGTAAACAGGGGGTTAATATGGCGCACAATGGATGTAGCTAGATACATATAACTAGAAAGGCAGGAGGGGAAGGAGAGGGTGGGCTGGGAGGGGGAACTTGGTGGTAGTAGTTAACCTCCCTGGCGGTTTTCCCGAGTGTGGCTCGGGGGTTAAAATTCAGTACCATTAGCGGTAACCCCGAGCCACACTCGGGATCGCATTGCAAGATCCTGGGGCGGTGTTACTTACCTTGTCCCCGGGATCCTGCGATGTCCCCCGCAGTGTCCGAGGGCTCCGTCCTCCTCCGAAGCCTCTCCATGCCAGGCTCCGTTCCCTGCGAGCGGCGCGACGCACGGGGGCGGAGCCTGGCGGCAAATTAAAAAAAATGTCAAAATCATAACACATACAGTACTGTAATCTTACAGATTACAGTACTGTATGAAATGATTTCACATCCCTTTTGTCCCCAGTGCTCTGGCCCATGCCCTGCATGCAGTTTTACATGATATACACTGTTCTTTCTGCCTGGAAACTGGAGATTGTCCATAGCAACCAAAAAGTGTCCCTTTACATCAAAAGTGGCTTTAGACCAGCTAGAAAACAGCGATAGTAAATTAGAACACTTGCAGAATTGAGCGATAGTGAATCGTGGGGAAATTTATTTTATTACTATTTTTTTTAATTTTTTTAAATTATTTATTTTTATTTATTATATTATAATTTATGTTTTTGTGTTTCAAACTTTATCATACCCGGGATATCTACTAGACTCTGGTTTGGACAGATTTAAGTGTGTTATTGTTAAGATTTACAGACCTACAATATAAAACGCCAAATTTCCATGCAAAATAATTGTACCGCTTTCAGCACCTAAAATCCGAAATAATCATACCGCCAGGGAGGTTAATGTTTCAACACAAGTTCAGGTATTTGTCCATGTAAGGATAAAAAGGAGAGATGCTGAGTATATGGAAGGCGGCCAGTCTATAAAAGCTAGAAGGAGCTCTGAAACAATACGAAAGAAAGAAGGACGGCGCCCTCTAAGTGCAGCATGTATGATAAAAGTATTTATTTCAATAGATAAAAAACACTCACATTTAAGTAGTAAAAAACCAGCATATAGAGTAATGTCATCCGCATGTTCCCGAGGGATGTGGGTGTCATGGGCCAGTGGAGGGGATCCTGGGATGTGAGTTCTGTGACCTGGGTCCTGGTAGCGAAGCACCGCCAGCCTTCGTTCCCGGAAGTGAACACGCATGACAGCACGGCGCTCCAGGAGATCCAGGACCAACATCCTAGCCAGCCGGAGGCTCCGAACACCCACGGCACCACAGGACAAGCTACCAGGACCCAGGTCACAGAACTCACATCCCAGGATCCCCTCCACTGGCCCCTGACACCCACATCCCCCGGGAACATGCGGATGACATTACTCTATATGCTGTTTTTTTACTACTTAAATGTGAGTGTTTTTTATCTAGTGAGTTTTTGTAAACACAGAACTGTGTGTGTGATTGGAGACAGCCGATCAACTGACTTCAGCCAAAATCATTGGCTGAAATCGGCTACCAAACTCGTGCTGTGTCCAATTACAGCATAGGTCGGCAGGGGGCGTGTGCAAAGTATATGTACGTTGTCCAGCCAGCCTGTGCCACTCACCCACAGCAAAACTACAGTGGGCAGGTGGCAAATAGTTAAAGAGGAGCTCCAGGCTCCCCCCAAAAAATGTAAAGTCAGCGGCTACAAATACTGTAGCTGCTGACTTTTATTATGACACTTATCTGTCCAGGGATCCAGCAATGTCCTCACCCGAACTGATTCTTCGGGTGCATGCACCGGCATAGCAAGTAAGAGAAACAGAAAGTGAAGCCCTGTGAGCCGCACTGCACCGTGTGAATGAGCCCATAGTCTTCTGGGACCTGTGATGTGTCCCAGAAGACTGTGGGGGAAGGAGGGGGTGCCGAACTTCCGGCTCAGATCGCCGCAACGATCTGAGCCAAAAATGGGAGCGGGTACCTGTCAAAAACAGGTAAACGTTGTAAAAGTGCCAAATGTGGTAATGGAGGGGGGGAGTGGAACGTCCCCTTTTGTGTGGAGCTTCGTTTTAAGAAAGCGTTTTATATGTTTTATATTTGCGGCCCGGCCAAGTACCTGACCCCATGCTGGCAACACATGTTCTCTGCCAGCCTCTAAGTGATTTTAACAGTATCAAACATAGGACCCTGTGGTTGTTCATATACTGTGCGTGATTTGCTTAAAGCGTTTGTTACCCCAACACTTCATATTCCTGATATGTGCCTTCTGTACCATGTATTTGTATGAGAAAGTATCCTGTTCTCTTTGTTTTGCTTTCTTTGTGTGAAATCCCTGGTGTTTCTGCTAGTCCCTATGATCTCCAATTAAAAACCGACCACACTAAACAGGAGAACACATCGTGGTCAGTTCTCTAGCTGTGCTGGGAATTCAGTTTGCTCTCCTCCAATGATCAGACTTGTCCTGATATGCCCCTGCTGCACAGCCATTCACTGGGAAGCTCAGTGTGCTGCTGTTTCTCCTACCCCAGCGTTTGTGCAGCTGAGAACAAAGGGAATATGATCACTTATAAAAAAGGGAAAAAAGTTATTTATAATGTCTTTTTATATCTATACAAAAATGTTTTGTTTTTCATTTTTTCATTTCTATTTTAGGCCTCATGCACACGAGACGCCGGTGCAAACTCTGATGAACACATGTTTTTAAAAGCTGAAACCGGCGTTTAGTAACGCCTGTTATGCCACGTTTGCATGCCGCGTTTAGCCGTGTTTTACCGCGTTTGCGTCTATAAGCGTCTGCAGAGCAGAGAATGATATTTTGTGACCCAACTTTGGGGCCCTGTATCTCGGGGCCACTTGGTGCTAGGAACCCCAAATATGGATATATTATGATATCATTATCATATTCATTATAATGAATATTGGATATGTTATAGTGTTAGTCCAACCGTGTTAGCACACCAAATTTGGGGTTCCTAGCACCAGGTGGCCCCGAGATATGGGGCCCCAAAGTCAGGTCACAAAATGTCATTCTCTGCTGCAGAAGTGTTTGACATTTTGTGACCCGAATTTGGGGCAAAAAAGTGTCCAACTGCCTGTTAAACGTGAGTTTAACAGCGTCTCGTGTGCATGAGGCCTAAAACTGAATGGTTTGTTTTACAAGGTGATTGCTTACAATCACTTTAAGGCTCGGTTCATACTGGTGCGCTGACCGACATTGGATGTGATTTGCATCACACTGCAGTGCAAATCACACTGCAGTGCAAATCACATGTGATGTCTGCGCGATGCAAACTCAGCTATTCAGATTGTATAGCTGAATTCGCATTACATTCAGGCAAAACTCGCATAGGACCCTTCTTTTTGTCTGCACCAGAATCGGATCACATGGGTGTTCACACCCATGTGATTCGATTCCTGTCCGAATTGACCGTTCGCACTGCGATATGCGAACTTATTTGGGGGTGTCATTAACTTTCTATTGACACTCCCAGCAGTGCTCATACGGCAGTGTGAACTGCGTGCGAGTCAGATGTGATGCGGGAACCCGCAGTGGGTTCCCACATCACACCAATGTGAACCAAGCCTAAGGAATAGAACCTGTTCACTTTGCAAAGTACATTTCAATTTATCTGAGCAAATAAAGTTCAAATACCCAAATTTAAAACAAAAAAATACCCAAACTTAAAATTTCACTTGCAAAGTGAACAGTCTACAGCAGGGGTCCTCAAACTACGGCCCGCGGGCCGAATGCGGCCCTCCAGCGTTTTTTATCCGGCGCGCGGACTGTCCCTTTAAAATTGCAGCACTCCCCCTGCCATCTGCTCCCTCCATCACACAGGACGGGAAACATGACAGGCCCGGACAAAGAACCTTCTGTGCTAAGAAGCAGGTGATTGGTTACTAGGCATCGGGGCGGTCCCAGGAACCAATCACCTGCCCCTCACTTCCAAAGTCCCGCCCTCCGTCCGGACCTACCATGCCTCGTGTCCTGCGTGATACAGGTAAGTGTTGAGTGGGAGTGCTGTGATATTATAGGGGGCGGCAGAGTAATATTGATATCGGGAGTCTGTGATGGGGGATCTGTGATATGGGGGGAGTCTGTGATATGGGGGGGATCTGTAATGGGGGGGATCTGTAATGGGGGATCTGTGATATGGGGGATCTGTGATATGCGGGATCTGTGATATGGGGGATCTGTGATATGGGGGATCTGTGATATGGGGGGATCTGTGATGGGGGATCTGTGATATGGGGGGGATATGTGATGGGGGATCTGTGATATGGGGGAGTCTGTGATATAGGGGGGATATGTGATATGGGGGGATCTGTGATATGGGGGGATCTGTGATATGGGGAGTCTGTGATGGGGAATCTGTGATATGGGGGGATTTGTGATATGGGGGGATCTGTGATGGGGGATCTGTGATATGGGGGGATCTGTGATATGGGGAGTTTGTGATGGGGGATCTGTGATATGGGGGAGTCTGTGATATAGGGGGGATATGTGATATGGGGGGATCTGTGATATGGGCGGATCTGTGATATGGGGAGTCTGTGATGGGGAATCTGTGATATGGGGGGGATCTGTGATATGGGGGGATCTGTGATGGGGGATCTGTGATATGGGGGGATCTGTGATATGGGGGGATCTGTGATATGGGGAGTCTGTGATGGGGGAGATCTGTGATATGGGGGGATCTGTGATATGGGGGGATCTGTGATGGGGAGTCTGTTATGGGGGGATCTGTGATATGGGGGAGTCTGTTATGGGGAGATCTGTGATATGGGGGATCTGTGATGGGGGAGTCTGTTATGGGGGAGATCTGTGATATGGGGGGATCTGTGATATGGGGAGTCTGTGATGGGGGATCTGTGATATGGGGGGGATCTGTGATATGGGGAATCTGTGATATGGGGAATCTGTGATATGGGGAGTCTGTTATGGGGGAGTCTGTGATAGGGGGCGTCTGTTATGGGGGAGTCTGTTATGGCGGAGTCTGTGATATGGGGAGATCTGTGATATGGGGGGATCTGTGATATGGGGGATCTGTGATGGGGGAGTCTGTGATATGGGGAGTCTGATATGGGGGGATCTGTGATATGGGGGGATCTGTGATGGGGAGTCTGTTATGGGGGGATCTGTGATATGTGGGAGTCTGTTATGGGGAGATCTGTGATATGGGGAGATCTGTGATATGGGGGATCTGTGATGGGGAAGTCTGTGATATGGGGAGATCTGTGATATGAGGGATTGGTGATGGGGGAGTCTGTGATATGGGGAGTCTGTTATGGGGGAGATCTGTGATATGGGGGGATCTGTGATGGGGAGTCTGTTATGGGGGGATCTGTGATATGGGGGAGTCTGTGATAGGGGGAGTCTGTTATGGGGGATCTGTGATGGGGAGATCTGTGATATGGGGGGATCTGTGATGGGGGTCTGTTATGGGGAGATCTGTGATGGCAGAGTCTTTTATGGGAGATCTGTGATATGGGGAGATCTGTGATATATGGAGATCTGTGATATGGGGGGATCTGTGATGGGGAGTCTGTTATGGGGGGATCTGTGATATGGGGGAGTCTGTTATGGGGGAGTCTGTGATATGGGGAGATCTGTGATGGGGGAGTCTGTTATGGGGGAGATCTGTTATATGGGGGGATCTGTGATGGGGAGTCTGTTATGGGGGGATCTGTGATATGGGGGAGTCTGTTATGGGGGAGTCTGTGATAGGGAGAGTCTGTTATGGGGGATCTGTGATATGGGGGGATCTGTGATGGGGAGTCTGTTATGGGGGGATCTGTGATGGCAGAGTCTGTTATGGGGGATCTGTGATATGGGGAATCTGTGATGGGGGAGTCTGTGCTATGGGGGGGACTGATATGGGGGGATCTGTGATGGGGGAGTCTGTTATGGGGGAGTCTGTGATATGGGGGATCTGTGATGGGGAGATCTGTGATATGGGGGGATCTGTGATGGGGAGTCTGTTATGGGGGATCTGTGATGGGGGAGTCTGTTTTGGGGGGATCTGTGATGGCGGAGTCTGTTATGGGAGATCTGTGATATGGGGGGATCTGTGATGGGGGAGTCTGTTATGGGGGGGATCTGTGATGGCGGAGTCTGTTATGGGGGATCTGTGATGGGGGAGTCTGTGCTATGGGGGGGGGACTGATATGGGGGGATCTGTGATGGGGGAGTCTATTATGGGGGAGTCTGTTATGGGGGGACCTGTGATGGCAGAGTCTGTTATGGGGAAAGTCTGTGATGGGGGAAGTATGTGATATGGGGGAAGTCTGTTATGGGGGGAATCTGTTATGTGGGGCTTTGTGATGGAGAGGAGTTTTTTTTTTTGCACTACAAATAAGATGTGTGCATAGGAATTAGTTCATATTTTTTTTAAACTATAGTGCGGCCCCCCAACAGTCTGAGGGACCGTGAACTGGCCCCCCGTCTAAAAAGTTTGAGGACCCCTGGTCTACAGTATACACTTTCAGTGAATCAGCCCGTTAAACTACAAGGATCTGTTCTGTTTTGCACTTTTAGGAGACAGCTTGTGTTATCAGCATGAGGTCAGGTAGTTGAAAAAGCAGAGGCTTCCAGACTTCAGGTGACCTCTCACCTGTGACACCTGGGGAATTGAGTCCTTGTCAAATGGCAATATTTCATAAGTAAGCTAGCACATTTATCAAATATTCATAAATAAGCCGTGTTATAACCAAGGCTCTTTAAACATCATTATAGCAAGCATGCTAATAATACTAACTTTTATCACAAAACATCTTCAACACACTAGAAAATGTTCTGCTCAATCAACTAAAGCTTTAAAGAAATAGGAGAAAAGTGAAAAAGGAATTTGCATGTGGGAAAGTGCACACATCTGCTATGGGTGTAGAAGCAATGTTTGAGGAAGGGGAAGTACACTGATCACCAACCATCATCTCATTGTCCACACGTGCCTCTTTGGTGCTTCTCAGAGCCTGACTTCTGCGTTTGTTTGCAAAGATGATGCAATATGTACTTCCCACAATCTACAGGATTTGCATTATCATTGACAATATGTGTTATTAATAATATAGCTTTGAGTGATGTTTTTCCATACGTGGCAAAACAATATGCACAAAAAAGAATAATGAGGCCATTCATAGTTATTAGTGACTATATTATTAAAGGAGAAGTACAGCCAAAACTCGTTTGGCTGTACTTCTCCTGTGGATCACAGGAGTGCAGTTCGTGAAAAAAAAGCCCAACTTCTCTTTTAAGACTAGTGATGAGAAAACCGAGCAAAGTCCAGTACGTTGGACATTTACTGAACAAAATTCTTGAATGCCCAAACTTCATTGGAGCTAAATTCTGTGTTTTTTCTGCTCTATTTGAAGGCCAGTTTGTAAACTTTTGAGAAAAAAGGGCATGAGCAGGTGGACACTGCTATGGGGGACATGTACCAAATCAAAATGCCTTTAGCAGGAAGCAGTTCTTTTAAAAATGCTTAAAGGGCACTATTAAAAATAAACAATGAATTTAAATAATAAGCTTTGAGTTGGTGTACCTGTGTGATAGACTAAAGCAAAAGTCATATTTACAAAAAAAAAATAACATTTAAATTAATACTGAAAGAAATTTCCCAGCAGCTTCATTCTGTTTATAAACAAAGCGATCTAGGATTCCCCTCAACATTTATGCTAGACCCTAATCCTAGATGAAGGTCTGGTATGGATTGCAAGGGGGACCCCATGAATAAACAAATGAGAAGCAACAGTGTGGGGTTTTCCCTAATAATCTATACCAGACCGTTATCTTTGGGAAAAAATGGGGTGAGCACCCAAAATCCACTTTAGGGGGTACAACACACAAAAAATTGTGTGTTCTCCCAAAGTTCATACTAGACCCTTAACCAAGCATGCAATCTGGCTGATCAGGAAAGGTAGGGGAGCAGTGAGCTTGTGCCCCCTACCCCCTCCCCGGCAAAGCTAATTGTGCCTATGTTGATGAGAACAGGAGCCTCTTCCCCACATCCCTGGGCCAGGGGAGGTGGGGCCTCTGAGAAGAACTTAGAATCTTGAGGCCCCCTTTGAAATAAGAGTTCCAACACCTATGTTTGTTTTTGTGTGGGGTCCTCCCTTAAAATTTTAGGGGAACTCCCACATGAATTTTTCTGTACAGTATTAAAGTTTGTTATGGTGTACCATATGACTGTTCATTTGATGCCATGCTAGCAACCAATAACATCATCATTTGTTAGGACACAGACAGCCAGAATGCACAACATCCTTGGTTACTAAGACACAGGTAGACAGTGGCCCAGCAAGGAAGCAGTGTCAAGTCATGCATTTAGTGGTGGTAGTGATTTAGCCAATAAATTAATGAATTCAGGCTACAGCAACCAGAGGTTCGGTGGGTGGGTAAACTGCACTGTTTAACAAAAACTCTACCTTCTCCCTCCACTGGAACAAACATGCACACCTTGCAATGTGCAAGCTGGCTGCTCATCTTGCACCTTTTCTCAATTTCTGCTGTGTTTTCTCCTAAATCTCTGTCTGGTCTTCTTTTTTTTCATGTGCTCTAGATAGCTTACATAATTTTCACGTATGCCTTCAGGCACATTGTCGGGATCTGGACGTCAACACACTCAGTTGCTGGTCACCTCATCTGACCTTCTCCCTGTCAGACTCTTGGGCATTGTGTGAGCAGATCCTGCCTACTCTCTGCTTGGGAGTTGCCAGCCCCTCCATATTTTAGTAATCCAGAACCTAATGGGACCGTAGTATGCTACCCACACACAATCTTCCCTGAGACATTGCTGATAAATGTGCCACAGTAGCTGCAATCAACTAGGAACAAATAGGCAAACCATAAAATGACCAAATATGTTATTGTGTCCATGGTATAATTACCTCCTGATGGGAATCCAGCTGCTTTTTTGATAGCCTTCACCCATTCCTCCATCTCAGTCTGTGAATTAGCCATAAGGGTGTAGCCATCTGATACTGGCTTGTTGGGATCAAAAGATACTCCTGTGAATGTGAGAGAGAGGAATTAAAAGTCAAATAAAGAAGCAGGAGTTCCATTAGTGGATGAGCCTTGCTCAGGGCCAGTGACTTGACATTCCAATATTTGCCATAGGAAGAAGATATTTTATATGCTCATATGAGTTATTTTGACATACTCCTTATTTAAAAAGCATAACATATTGAAATTGTGTTAATGCCCAATTGAAAGCTAAGTGTAAATCAGCTAAAACAAAAAGTGTGCAGTTTGTTTAAGAAATGGAAGGGGCAGGCCAAAGACAGTCAGGCTTTGAAGGAAAGGACTAGATGAAGCTGAGGTCCTCCAGCTATGAAATGAGACAGGCTTTATCTAACTTGCCGTAACTTATAATGAACAATGTGAGAAGCTACCAGTGTGCATGAAATTGGAGTAAAGAATGTCTGTAAATTACAGAAGCCTGTACAGCGGAGCAACACTGAAGTTAAGTCTGGATCTCAGCTTTAAACAAGTCAAGCATCATTAGCATACAGATGACAGGGTGCTGGCAGAATTAAGCCCTCACTGTTTTTTACAGCTCCCAAGTAGTCTGGTGGTATGATCTCTGGACCCTGCACCCTGCTTCAACTACCTGCCATAAAATGTTTTTGATTAATGCTATATTATGGTGAGCACTTCAAGATAAAGAAGACTCTTCTTGCTGCAGAAGACGAAACAAGGCTTACAGTTGCAGAGAGCAGAACCAAGTACCACAACAAGAAGGGCTAACTGGTGCAGTCCCATAGGATATACAGAGCAAAGCCAGTGGGTGATTCGGTTCACCTGTACCCAGCAATTACTGAATATCAGTATTGGGTGGCTTCACCCTTTATATTTTTAAGCTCATTACAAATGAGAGCTACATCATTGAAGTAAACATAATGTTTTCAGACAGTCATGTTTTACTCAAATATATCCATTCATCATCCTTACTCTTCTCTTTGCACCATTTGTAAAAGTCACTTTTTATTTCCACATGTACTGGCAAGCACAGGGTTAATACTGTGTACATGATTAAAGTACAGGGCTTGACCTTCACTGAACTATTGAAATCCATAATTAATGTTGAGAAAAAACTAAATATGTATTGCCCAATAGGCAGCTTGTCTGGACAAAGCACATTTTACTTGGCAGCTTTGCCAAAAATGTGCCCTTTTATTACTCCTATTTTTTTTTTTTTTTACTTGAGACAATTGTCGTCACCAATGCAATCAGGAAAAGTTGTGTTTTGGCTTCAATATTTCAGAAAATTAGTTGGAGCTGAGATGCAGCTCATAGTCATTACTCGTGACTTTATTAAGTATTGGACGATCATTACCAAGCTTATTCCTCAAAACAAAGTAAAATAATGATGTATAAAGTGCTGTAATGGACAGTAATCGATCAGAAATCATCTGTAATGAAATTGTATTTAATTAAAGATGCACTGTCAGACCAGGGGTGTATAATGAAAGGAGTGGGCCCATGTGCAGGATAAAAAGTGGGCCCCAGGGATTGATTTAAAAAAAATGTGGCTTGTAGCCCTGTTGGTGGGCTTTGGTGAGCTATCAGGGGTCTAAAGAGGTTAAGACCCCCTTGATATCTCCCCTTTGAGACAGAGAAAGGGAGTGAGGACAGAGATTCCCCAGTCCCTTTCTCTGCAGTGTCAGAATTGAAAATAAATGAACAGGAGACAGAGGCTCCTGTTCATTTATAAACTGAAGCAGAGTTTACTTTGCTCAGTTATCAAAAGACACAGGAGTGATTGGGAGCAATCGCTCACTGTGTCCAATTGAGAAAAGGAAGGGGCCGGTAAATTACATATTTACCGGCCCCTTTCTCCTCTCTCCACCCTGACATATACCCCACAGTCGGTGAGAGATGAGAAGAGGGAAACCGGATGCTGGGCACGAGGGAGGGGGCGGAGGAGAAGGACAGGGGGGCAGAGGAGCACACAGGGGCCGGAGGAGGAATGGAGGAGCCGCCGGAGCAAACAGGGGGGCAGAGGAGGAAGACAGGGGACCAGAGGAGCACACAGGGCAGAGGAGGAGGACAGGGGACCGGAGGAGCACATGGGAGGAGGAGGAGGACACAGGGAACAGCCGGGGATGATCGGTGTGGCGGGAGGGACAGCTGTGACCACTGATCTCCCTGCATAGCTTTTCAGCTGACAACCATGGGAGGGAGAAGAGGAGAAGCTGTTGTCAGCTAAAAAGCCATGCAGGGAGATCGGTGGTCACAGCTGTCCCTCCCGCCGCACCGATCATCTCCAGCTGTGAACCAGGGGACCACCCATGTGTGTAGTGTAGGTCACAGTGGGCCCCCCTCGGGGGCCCGTGTGCGGTGAACACCCTGCACACATGGATGATATACCACTGTGTCAGCTCTTTATCTAAACAGACCCCTGACATCTCACCTTTGAGACAGAGAAGGAAATTGAGGACACAGTTCAGTTCCTTTCTCTGCAGCCTCAGCTGCATTAAAGATGAATGAACAGAAGATAGAGGCTCCTGTTCATTCATAAACTGAAGCATAATAAACAGAGTTTACTATGCTCAGTTATCAATGGACACAGGAGCAATCGGTACTGATTGTTCACTGTGTCCAATTCAGAAAAGGAAGGAACTGGTAAATGACATACTGTATTTACTGGCCCCTTCCCCACTCCCCATCCGCCTGTTTACCCACAGTAGCTGGTGGGTGAGGAAAACCAGCAGTGCTGCGGGGGGGGTCAAGGTGAGGGGAAGCCCAAGCATACAGGGGGGAATCAGATGTGGATAGCACAGGAAGGGGGATCAGTGCAGCGTGACGGGAGGACAATTACAGAATGATGCACTGTGTCTGTGTCTCTCGCCAGGGGGAGGGAGAGGGGGAGAAACTAACTTTCAGCTGCTGGAGGGAGAGACGCAGACACAGTGCATCATTCTGTAATTGTCCTTTCATTCCACCGCATTGATCTCCCTGCTGTCCTGGCCCCCCTGTGTGCTCAGACCCCCTACAGGAGCCCTGACTCTTCTTGCTGCAGAAGACAAAACAAGGCTTACAGTTGCAGATAGCAGAACCAAGTACCACACTACAAATGGGAGCTACATCATTGAAGTAAACATAATGTTTTCAGACAGTCATGTTTTACTCAAATAGATCCATTCATCATCCTTACTCTTCTCTTCGCTCCTTTTATAAAAGTCACTTTTTTTTCCACATGTACTGGCAACCACAGGGTTAATACTGTGTACATGATTAAAGTACAGGGTTTGACCTTCACTGAACTATTGAAATCTATAATTACTTGTTAAGAAAAAAATAAATATGTATTGCCCAATAGGCAGCTTGTCTGGACAAAGCACATTTTACTTGGCAGCTTTGCCAAAAATGTGCCCTTTTATTACTCCTATTCTTTTTTTTTTTTACTTGAGACAATTGTCGTCACCAATGCAAGCAGGAAAGATTGTGTTTTGGCTCCAATATTTTAAAAAATTAGTTGGAGCTGAGATGCAATTTATAGTCATTACTCGTGACTTTATTAAGTATTGGGCTATCATTACCAAGCTTATTCCTCAAAACAAAGTAAAATAATTATATATAAAGTGCTGTAACGGACAGTAATCAATCAGAAATCATCTGTAATGTAATTGTATTTAATTAAAGAGGCACTTTCAGACCAGGGGTGTATAATGAAATGAGTGGACCCGTGTGCAGGATAAAAAGTGGGCCCCAGGGATTGATTTTTTAAAACTGTGGCACGTAGCCCTGTTGGTGGGTTTTGGTGAGATATCAGGGGTCTAAAGGGGTTTAGACCCCCTTGACATCTCTCTTTTGAGACAGAGAAAGGCACTGAGGACAGAGATTCCCCAGTCCCTTTCTCTGCAGCCTCAGCATTAAAAATGACTGAACAGAAGACAGAGGCTCCTGTTCATTCATAAACTGAAGCAGAGTTTACTCTGCTCAGTTATCAAAAGACATAGGAGCGATCAGGAGCGATCGCTTACTGTGTATAATTGAGAAAAGGAAGGGGCTGGTAAATTACATATTTACCGGCCCCTTCCTCCGCTCTCCATCCTGACATATACCCCCTCGACCGGTGGGAGAGGAGAGGCGGGAAGCCAGCTGCTGGGCATGAGGGAGGGGGCGGAGGAGAAGGACAGGGGGGCGGAGGAGCACACAGGGGACGGAGGAGGACCAGAGGAGGACCGGAGGAGCAGCCGGAGCAAATGGGGGGGACCAGAGGAGGACACGGGGCGGAGGAGGAGGACAGGGGACCGGAGGAGCACAAGGGATGAGGAGGACACAGGGCACAGCCAGGGATGATAGGTGCGGCAGGAGGGACAGCTGTGACCACCGATCTCCCTGCATAGCTTTTCAGCTGACAGCTGTGGGAGGGAGAGGAGGAGAAGCGTCTGTCAGCTAAAAAGCCATGCAGGGAGATCGGTGCTCACAGCTGTCCCTGCCGTCACACTGATCATCCCCAGCTGTGAACCAGGGGACCACCCATGTGTGCAGTCTGGGTCACAGTGGACCCCCCTCGGGGGCCCGTGTGCTGTGACCACCCTGCACACATGGATGATATACCACTTTGTCAACCCTTTATCTAAAAAGACCCCTAACATCTCACCTTTGAGACACAGAAGGGAATTGAGGACACAGATAGTTTAGTTCCTTTCTCTGTAGCCTCAGCTGCACTAAAGATGAATGAACAGAAGATAAAGGCTCCTGTTCATTCATAAACTGAAGCATAGTAAACAGAGTTTACTATGCTCAGTTATCAATGGACACGGGAGCAATCGGTACTGATTGCTCACTGTGTCCAATTCAGAAAAGGAAAGAACTGGTAAATGACATACTGTATTTACTGGCCCCTTCCCCACTCCCCATCCACCTGTGTACCCGCAGTAGCCGGCGGATGAGGAAAACCAGCAGTGCTGCGGGGGGGGGGGGGGTCGAGGTGAGGGGAAGCCCAGGCATACAGGGGGGAATCAGATGTGGATAACACAAGGAGGGGGATCAGTGCAGCGTGACGGGAGGAAAATTACAGAATGATGCACTGTGTCTGTGTCTCTAGCCAGGAGGAGGGAGAGGGGGAGAACCTGACTCTCAGCTGCTGGAGGGAGAGACAGACACAGTGCATCGTTCTGCAATTGTCCTTCCATCCCGCCGCACCGATCTCCCTGCTGTCCTGGCCCTCCTGTGTGCTCAGGCCCTCTACAGGAGCCCTGACTCTAATACAGAAGACAGGATATTTACTAATTTACTAAAACTGGTGCACACAAAAGCTTCTAACTTCAGCTTCTTCAATTAAGCTTTGACAATAAGCACTCATTCACACTGAGGGCGGGTTTGAAATTGTGCTAGCTCAGCTGAACTTGCACGATTTCAAACCCCCATTTCAGTCCGACTTTGGGGGCGATTTGAAAGACATCTGTGCGGGTTCATGCACAAATGTCTATTGAAATCGACCCCAAAGTCACCAAAAATAGTGGAGGAACTAATTTTAGGAGTCGGTGCGGCATCGCACTGATTCAGACGCTGCTGTTGCCAGCAATAGGCTCCGATTTGGCATGCGATTTGACATTTGAAATCGGCCTGATGTGAACGGGGGCCAAAACTTATATGCTGATTGGTTACTATGCACAGCTGCACCAGATTCTGTGTGCAACAGTTTTAGTAAATCTCCCCGAGGTGTGTTACTGGCCAGATCACAAGGTGAAAACAGAGGGAAAAAGCCTAAAAAAAAGTGATGCAGTCACCACATCTAATGATTGATAAATTGCAACATATTACATTTATGGTTTTGGGTTTTATACTGCTTTAAGTTATATAAGCCCTTTATCAAAACTTACCTGGAATCACTTCAAAGATAAATTTCCCCACATCATCAGGGTTACAGGAGACCTCACTAACTGAGCTTCTGGGTAAAAACAGGAAGCCCTTGGAGAAAATAAAACAGATTAGGATATTTTATTATTACGCATTATTCCTTATAGTTTAATCCAATAAATAAAAAGGATAGAAAGAGTTAGTGATGATCAAAATTTAAGAGTTGTAATTTCCTCTAATTTTCATTGGAAATCAGGAGACTTAGGCAAAATGTCTTTAATTTGACAAAATGCATTGGAATCGGCTAAAGCAAAACGTTTTTGCTGTTTTTCAAGGGTACAGTATGCCTCAAAAGTCTCCTGAGAGTAGCTTTTAGAGACTTTTTTTTTCTTTTTTGGACCCTTTCTCCTGTCAAAAAATACACCCTTGTTAAACTCATTATTTTAAGTTTATTTAACAAAATGTTAAAGTGGTTGTAGTCACATCTATTATATTCTCTTATCCTCTCTGTTTTAGGAGCATGTTAAGTGCACTGTGTGTGTGTTTTTTTTTTTTTTTATAATTCTAAACACCTTCTTTGCATTGCTCTACTATGTGGTCTTGTGTCCTCCCTCTGCTCTCCTTCCCGATTA
Organism: Aquarana catesbeiana; assembly: GCF_042186555.1. Taxonomy (NCBI): domain Eukaryota; kingdom Metazoa; phylum Chordata; class Amphibia; order Anura; family Ranidae; genus Aquarana; species Aquarana catesbeiana. The sequence continues at coordinate 586,802,332 of NC_133326.1, forward strand.
TAAGGGAGGACAGTGGGAGGGACTGAGATTACCTTCTGACGTATGCAAGCAAGCAGAGGGAGGACACGTGAACACACATCAGACCTGGGCAAAGATATTTAGCATTATAATTAAAAAAAAAAACATATACACTCTACTTAAAGTGATTTTTTTTTTTAAATAACAAACATGTTGCACAGAGTGGCCTCGATCCTCCTTTTCTGGTGTCCCCCTGCGGTGCTCTTGGCTCTTGGCTCCTCCTCTTCTCGAGTGCCCCCATGGAGAGCCTCTTCCATGGGGGCACTCATGCGGGCGTGCTCGCAAGTCCTGCTGCTGCGTCCATTTACACAGACAGCAGGACTGGGCCCCGCCCCCAGCTCCTGTGTCACTGGATTTGATTGACAGCAGCGGGAGCCAATGGCTCCTACTACTATCAGTCTATCCAATGAGGGCCCGAGACAGCGGCTAGAGCTGCTGTGCTTGTCCCCGTTGCGGAAACGATCAGGCTCAGGTTAAAAAAGGGGGGGTCTGGGGGGGGGGTGCTGCAGCATAAAAGGTTTTTCACCTTAATGCATAGAATGCATTAAGGTGAAAAACCATGAGGGTTTACAACCCCTTTAATATGCTCCCAAAACAGAGAGGATAAAAGTATATCATAGATGTTACTATACAACCACTTTACCAAAGGGGAGGAGCAGCTGCAGCAGAATACTCAATCAAGGCAGGAAGGGAGAGGCGGGGAGGAGATCGGCTTCACACAGACAACAGACTACACAAATGACAGGAAGGGAGGGAGGAGGAGATGCAGAGATGCTGAATACAGGGCAGGATGACGGAGACACATAAACTGACCGCGCTATCATGGATCAGCAGCCATGATAAGTATGTTCAGATTACAGGGGGAACACAGGAACAAGCAGGATCAACCAGGTATTGTACAACATAGAAAGGGGCAAATGACACTACAAAAGCACTTTTTTTGCTGTCTCCTCAAAATAACTCAACACACAGCCATTAATGTCTAAACTGCTGGCAACAAACGTGACTACACCCCTAAGTGAAAATGTCCAAATTGGGCCCAAAGTGTCAATATTTTGTGTGGCCTGCTACACACATCATGGAAGACCGGGAAGTACAGGAAATAAAAAATGTAAAGTTCTCCCATTTGTGCTCGCGCCCAAAGGGGAACGCAAGCGTTAGTCAGGCGCACACACACATATATATATATATATATATATATATATATATATATATATATATATATATATATATATATATATACAGCGGTCGCACCACACATGTGAGGTACTGCCGCGAACATCAGAGAAAGAGCAATAATTCTAGCACCCGTCCTCCTCTGTAACTCTAAACTGATAATCTGTAAAGGCTTTTAAATCAGCGCCAATGGCAATGTAGTTGGTCACCATGTCACGAGCGCGTGCAATTTTAAAGCATGATGTGTTAGCTATCTATTTACTTGCCGTATCACCATAATTTATATTCGACCAAAAAACTGTTTTTTATATTGTGTATATCGCTTGGGTGTTCTATGTCATTCTCTAGCAAGAAATACAGATTTTAACTTGTAAACAAAAAAGGTGTCAGAAAAAGGCCTGGTCTTCAAGTGAATAGTAAAAGCATTCTATTAATAGTTTGAAATTTACGCAATAGCCTTCATTGGATAACCTCAGCTATTAAAGATCCAAGTTTTTGGAACAAATCAGATCCCATTTTATCAGACTTTATGCATTTGTATAAAGCGTGCAGAAAATATCCAAGGTATTTTGAAAGCTTGCATCTTTAAAGCGGTAGTAAACTCGCTGGCTTTTTTTTTTTTCCCCTACACCTCTAAGGGAAAAGGCATAATGAGCTAGTATGCACCGCTTCTGTCCGGCAAGCTCCGGAGTTTGCCGGGCTGTCAGCCGAGAATCCCCTGTGCGCATGCGCCGCTGCAGTCAGCGGCTCATTGCGAGGGGAATATCTCCTAAACTGTACAGGTTTAGGAGATTTTTTTTTTACCTACAGGTAAGCCTTATTATAGGCTTACCTGTAGGTAAAAGTTAAAAAAAAGGTATACAACCGCTTTAATAATTCAAGTTAGTCAATAAGGAGGGTCACCTAAACTCCAAACTTTCTGCATTAATCATTGACTTGCATGGTACAAAACTCTACTACATTGTATGGATAAAAATATTTTTTTTCTATCTACGTTTTACCCATGTAGATTACTATTAAAAGATTAAACTTTAAACAGTAATTTAAAGGCATTGGAGTTGATAATTACCTTTAATTACCTTTAATAAAAGTAAATAGGCTGTTCACTTTGTAAGTGAAGTGACACTTTGTAAGAGAAGCTTCCCAAGAGCTCAGTGAATGTGAAGAAATTTCACTTTGGAAAGAATACCCAATCACTTTCAAGGAAAATTTTTAAAAAAGTCATTTTTGCTTGCACATGATTGGATGATGGACGGTTGGATGATTGGATGTCATTCACTAATCTCTGGGGAAAATTCCCTTGCAAAGTGAATTGTCAACTCCATTGAGTTTGCTGAAGCACTGTGTACCATAAAGGATTGCCTTTTTATTATAAAATACTTGTTTTCCTTTTTTCTTTATCCTTAAATTACGTTTTACAGATTGGGTGTACAGATACTGTACAGGGACCCTCTTCAAAAGAATATTTTACACTGCGTATCAAATGTTAGATTAAAAAATAAAAAAGGCGCCTCCCCATTGCTTGATTGTATCCACCTTGATAGGACTCTCTAGATACTTCAAACTGGCAGCGACTTCCACCTTCCCCTCGCCACTGACTCCCATCATTGGCCACGCAGCCTTCGCTCCGGGTCTGACTGATAGAGCCTTTCAACTCCGACAAGATCTGAACCTAGTAAGAGCTTCATCCTTCCTTGGTCCCTCTGGATGGGTCTGCCCGTCAGAACTCTTTGGTTCTTCCAACTCTTCAGCTCTGGGCTAGTGGAAAACGTTACAACTAACCTACTTCCTCCGATCCCTTCCCGATCAATCCAGGTTTCGAAGACAACCTACCTCATTTGAAGACCTTTGTTTGGGAGAGGGGCCTATTCGGAAATCTCTCTTTGTTTCATACGGTATTTTACTTGCAGGCACGTCTCAGCAAGACCTACCATATTTGCTCAAATGGGAAAGCGACATAAGTTCCACGTTTTCAGAAGATCAAAAGAACCGAATATTATTTTTTGTCCACAAATCTTCCCTTTGTAGCAAATATCAGGAGACATAGTTACATAGTTACATAGTAGGTGAGGTTGAGAAAAGACACAAGTCCATCAAGTCCAAACTATGTGTGTGATGATTATATGTCAGTATTAAATTGTATATCCCTGTATGTTGCGGTCGTTCAAGTGCTTATCTAATAGTTTCTTGAAACTATCAATGCCCCCTGCTGAGACCACCGACTGTGGAAGGGAATTCCACATCCTTGCTGCTCTTACAGCAAAGAACCCTCTACGTACTTTAAGGTTAAGCCTCTTTTCTTCTAATTTTAATGAGGGGCCACGAGTCTTGTTAAACTCCCTTCTGCGAAAAAGTGTTATCTCTATTGTGGGGTCACCAGTATGGTATTTGTATATTGAAATCATATCCCCTCTCAAGCGTCTCTTCTCCAGAGAGAATAAGTTCAGTGCTCGCAACCTTTCCTCATAACTAATATCCTCCAGACCCTTTATTAGCTTTGTTGCCCTTCTTTGTACTCGCTCCATTTCCAGTACATCCTTCCTGAGGACTGGTGCCCAGAACTGGACAGCATACTCTAGGTGTGGCCGGACCAGAGTCTTGTAGAGCGAGAGAATTATCATTTTATCTCTGGAGTTGATCCCCTTTTTAATGCATGCCAATATTCTGCTTGCTTTGTTAGCAGCAGCTTGGCATTGCATGCCATTGCTGAGCCTATCATCTACTAGGACCCCCAGGTCCTTTTCCATCCTAGATTCCCCCAGAGGTTCTCCCCCCAGTGTATAGATTGCATTCATATTTTTGCCACCCAAATGCATTATTTTACATTTTTCTACATTGAACCTCATTTGCCATGTAGTTGCCCACCCCATTAATTTGCTCAGATCTTTTTGCAAGGTTTCCACATCCCGCGAAGAAGTTATTGCCCTGCTTAGCTTAGTATCATCCGCAAATATGAGATTGAACTGTTTACCCCATCCTGCAGGTCGTTTATGAACAAATTAAATAGGATTGGTCCCAGCACAGAACCCTGGGGGACCCCACTACCCACCCCAGGACCATTCCGAGTACTCCCCATTTATCACCACCCTCTGAACTCGCCCTTGTAGCTAGTTTTCAATCCATGTACTCACCCTATGGTCCATGCCAACGGACCTTATTTTGTACAGTAAACGTTTATGGGGAACTGCGTCAAATACATTTGCAAAATCCAGATACACCACGTCTAAGGGCCTTCCTTTATTTAGGCTGCAACTCACCTCCTCATAGAAGGTTAATAGATTGGTTTGGCAAGAACGATTCTTCATGAATCCATGCTGATTACTGCTAATGATACCATTCTCATTACTAAAATTTTGTATATAGTTCCTTATCATCCCCTCCAAGAGCTTGCATACTATTGATGTTAGGCTAACTGGTCTGTAATTCCCAGGGATGTATTTTGGGCCCTTTTTAAATATTGGTGCTACATTGGCTTTTCTCCAATCAGCTGGTACCATTCCAGTCAGTAGACTGTCAGTAAAAATTAGGAGCAATGGTCTGGCAATTACTTGACTGAGTTCCCTAAGTACCCTCGGGTGCAAGCCATCTGGTCCCGGTGATTTATTATATATTATATGTTAAGTTTCCCAAGTCTAATTTTAATTCTGTCCTCTCTTAACCACGGAGGTGCTTCCTGTGATGTGTCATGAGGATAAACACTGCACTTTTGGTTACTGAAGCCCCCCCCGATTCCATCGTAAAGACTGAGGAGAAGAATAAATTCAATACCTTCGCCATCTCCCCATCTTTTGTAACCAGATGTCCTTCCTCATTCTTTATGGGGCCAATATGGTCTGTCCTCCCTTTTTTACTGTTTACATACTTAAAGAATTCCTTGGGATCTTTTTTGCTCTCCTCCGCTATGTGTCTTTCATGTTCTACCTTAGCCGTCCTTATTGCACCCTTACATTTCTTGTTGCACTTTATAAAGTCTGAATGCTGATGATGATCCCTCAACCTTGTATTTTTTTTAAGGCCTTCTCCTTTGCTTTTAGATGCATTTTTACATTGGAGTTAAGCCATCCAGGACTTTTGTTCGCTCTTTTAAAATTTATTACCCAATGGGACAGGGGCGGATCCAGAGTCTAGTCTCGGGAGGGGCACTGCCAGAAAATATATTTTTTTGGGGTACATCTATCGGGGAAATGGCTGGTGTTGGCGCTTCAATCATCACGGCACCATGGTTGTTATGGTGTCAGGATGATTGAAGCGCATTATTACTATTATTACATTGTTATAAAAAATTAAATAGTTTAACTCACCATAATGCAGAATCAGTGGGAGCCCCGAGTGTGTCACTTGCCACGTCACCTGTCATCAGATGCAGATTGTCACTTGCCACGTCGCCTGCCACATGTTGCGGATTGTCACTTGCCACGTCGCTTGTCACCAGATGCAGATTGTCACTTGCCACGTCGCCTGCCACATATTGCGGATTGTCACTTGCCACGTCGCTTGTCACCAGATGCAGATTGTCACTTGCCACGTCGCTTGCCACATGTTGCGGATTGTCACTTGCCACGTCGCTTGTCACCAGATGCAGATTGTCACTTGCCACGTCACCTGCCACATGTTGCGGATTGTCACTTGCCACGTTGCTTGTCACCAGATGCAGATTCACTTGCCACGTCGCCTGCCACATGTTGCGGATTGTCACTTGCCAGGTCGCCTATCACCAGATGAAGATTGTCACTTGCCACGTCGCCTGCCACATGTTGTGGATTGTCACTTGCCAGGTCGCCTGTCACCAGATGAAGATTGTCACTTGCCACGTCGCCTGCCACATGTTGCGGATTGTCACTTGCCAGGTCGCCTGTCACCAGATGAAGATTGTCACTTGCCACGTCGCTTGCCACATGTTGCGGATTGTCACTTGCCACGTCGCCTGTCACCAGATGAAGATTGTCACTTGCCACCTGCTAAGGTGGTCTCTTGTGTCCCAGAGACAGGCAGCAGAGAGATGATGTAATCTCTCTGCTGCCGCAGCTGCCTGCATGGTGAGGGGGGAACTGCAGGGATGCAGAGCGGGCGCCGGGCGGTGAGAGATGATGTCATCTCTCTGCTCCCCCGCCCGCCGGCTCCCTGATTGGCCAGCAGCCCGCTCACACATCGAGCGGCGCCGGCACATCTCACCAACTGAGCCGCCGGGCCAGCCCGCTGTCTCTCTCCTGTGGAGCCGCCCGGCGCCTCTTTCACTTACGGAGCCGCTCGCTGGCTCAGTCTGTCACCTATGGAGCCGCTCTTTCACTTACGGAGCCGCCCGCCGGCTCTCTGACACACCCGCATTTCTCGGAGGGGGCAATTGCCCCATTGCCCCCCCTGGATCCACCCCTGGTCTGTCACCTATGGAGCCGCTCTTTCACTTACGGAGCCGCTCGCCGGCTCTGTCACTTACGGAGCCGCCCGCCGGCTCTCTGACACACCCGCATTTCTCGGAGGGGGCAATTGCCCCGTTGCCCCCCCTGGATCCGCCCCTGCAATGGGATGCATTGGCTAATGCCCTTATTTAATATGCTCTTAAAGCAAACCCATCTCTCCTCCGTGTTCTTTGTTCCTAAGATTTTATCCCAATTTATGCCTTCTAGCAAGGTTCGTAGTTTAGGGAAGTTGGCTCTTTTGAAATTCAGTGTCTTTGTATTCCCCTTATGTTTCCTATTTGTGTGATTTATACTGAAGCCAATTGACCTATGACCGATGTTACCTAACTTGCCCCGTATTTCCTCATGCGTGATCAGGTCTGTATTGTTGGTAATCAGTAGATCCAGTAACGCTTTATTTCTAGTTGGTGCGTCTACCATCTGACCCATAAAATTGTCCTGCAAGACATTTAGGAACTGGCGAGCCTTAGATGAATGCGCGGTTCCCTCCGCCCAGTCTATGTCTGGATAGTTAAAATCCCCCATTATGATAACACTTCCCATCCTTGCTGCTAATCCAAATTGTGATAGGTGATCTGTCTCCCCTTCCTCCCTCAGGTTAGGGGGCCTATAGCATACTCCTAGTATTATTTTCCCCTTAGCTTCATCCCTTCGAAGCGCTACCCATAAGGATTCCACCTCCTCCCTAGCTCCCTTAGTGATGTCATCTCTCACATTCACTTGTACATTATTCTTGATATATAGGCATACCCCTCCCCCTTTTTTACCCTCTCTAGGCTTGCGATAAAGGGTATACCCTTGAATGTTTGCCAGCCAATCATGAGAGCTGTTGAACCAGGTCTCTGAAATTCCCACAAAATCCAAATCCTCCTCATACAACAGTATCTCTAGTTCACCCATCTTGTCCGCCAGGCACCTGTCATTGGTGAACATGCCACATAGTTTAGACCGGTCGCATATTATCCTCTTATTGGGTGTTCCGAGATTGCAACTAGGACTTGCTACTATACTTACCTTGGGTTTATGTGCTTTGGTCAACCTACCACTAATGCCCCCAATACTACCCTCTGGAATATGTTCCACACTTACTATCTCTACCTCTGGACCCTCCCCCCATTGCCTAGTTTAAAAACCCCTCTAACTTTTTGGCCATCTTCATTCCAAGCTGATCTGCACCCTCCTTATTTAGGTGCAGTCCGTCCCTTATATAGTACCGGTTATCGACTGAGAAATTGGCCCAGTCCTCCAGGAACCCAAACCCCTCCTTACTACACCAGCTCTTCAGCCACTTGTTTACTTCCCTAATCTCCCTCTGCCTTTCTGGTGTGGCTCGAGGTACCGGTAGTATTCCTGAGAATACTACTTTGGAGGTCCTTTTCCTCAATTTAGCTCCTAAGTCCTTAAAATCGTTCTTTAGGACACTTCATCTGCCTCGGACTTTGTCATTGGTGCCAACATGCACCATGACAGCTGGGTCTTCCCCAGCCCCTCCCAGTAATCTGTCCACCAGATCCGCAATGTACCGAACGAGGTCTTTGTTACGGATTGGCCTCTTTGTTTTTCTAAGAATTGAGTCCCCTACCACCAGAATCTGTCTTTCCTTTCCCTTCGCTTCCCCCCCACTCTCACTGGAGGAGTTCTTCCCCCGGCAGCTAGGAGAGTACCTCAGCTCCATATTTATTGGGATGCTCCAGCCCTGGATCAGCCTCCCTGGCACTTCCCCCTCTACCCTTCCTGACTGTAACCCACCTTCTCGTTGCTAGTGCCTGCACCTCTTTGTCTCCACCCGCCTCTGTGCTGGCCCCTGCCGGCACCTGCCGTGTACGTTCCTGGCTATCCTTTAGTATGGAGAGACTTCTCAGTGCTGACAGTTGCTTCCCCAGATTCATAACCTGGGCTTCCAGGGAAACAATGCGCTTACATTTTGCACAGCAGTATTCACCATCGATCGGATAATCAAGGAACGAATACATGCCGCAAGATTTACAACAAGTCGCCTTTGCACACCCGCCGGGCATCGTACCTATTAAATTTAATGAGGATTGGGGATTATACCCTGTCCAAATTACCTAACAACTAGCTTCCTGACACTAATACTCAACAAGACACTACACAGGTACTCAACAAGACAATACACAGGTACTCGCAGAACTACGTGCACTCGCAGAACTACGTGCACTCGCAGACCACTCGCAGACCTACGTGCACTCGCAGATCTACGTGCAATCGCAGAACTACGTGCAATCGCAGAACTACGTGCACTCGCAGACCACTCGCAGAACTACGTGCACTCGCAGACCTATGCGCACTCACAGAACTACGTGCACTCGCAGACCTCTCGCAGAACTACGCGCACTCGCAGAACTACGTGCACGAGACCTCTTACGAAATCTTGACACGCTGGTACCGGACCCCTTCTGTGTTAGCATCCATTTTTCCTGGACACAGCCCATTATGTTGGAGATGTGGCATCCTTAATGGCACAGTATTTCACAGATTCGCCCCTTCTGGCAACGGGTTTTACAAATCGTGCACAAACTCAGATTACTCTCTTTTTGACAACCCTGATGCAGTGCTTCTTAATTTGACTCCTGTGTCAAGTAAGAGATACTGTAAAACTTTACTAAAGCATCTCCTGAATGCCACTAGGGCATGTATTCCCTGGAAGTAACAAGCCCCACCCCTTTTATCACAGTGGTTTGCTAGGGTGAATGATATACAACAGATGGAACACCTCACTGTGATCCTTGGGATAAGACGGAGGAACACAATACGCGCTGGCTAAATTGGGACGTGTTTAATTTTTTGGATGAATACTTAACATTTTCTTAACTATCTGAAGTTATTCAGTTCTGAAAAGCTTGGTTTCTTATGCTGTCAACCCCACAGAGGTTCCCTTACCCCCATCACCCACTCCCCCCCTTTTTTTTCTTTCTCCCCCTGCCCCTTTTCTCTTGTTCCTACTTATTTTTTCTTCTCTTCTTCCCTTCCTAGACACCTAGTGTGTCCATCTTTAAAAAAAAGCAAACAACCGAAAAGGCCTTTCGGTATTCACCGACTATATGGTACGCTGTTTTTTTGAGCTGAGTGGGATACCCCCTTTTTGAAGAGGGCCATCGCTTGCCTTTACATTAAAAATGATGCATGCATGTAGGTGATCTGATCCTCTTAGTATGTACTTGGGAGCCATGATCCTACAACTATTTTTCTACACGTGGTTATGTCTTTTCTCTTTTTTCCTAAAATTGAATATGACATGTTAGACATGATTTATCACCAAATTGACATAGCGTATATAGTTTGATTAGTCAGGACCGTGCTGTCAAGTCATACTGATGTGTTATGTTGCATACCCTTAAATAAACAATAACTTAATAACTAATAAAGAAAAAAATAAATTAAATAAACTGTTTAATATTGGTCAGTAGAGAAACACCAACAAGCAAAATCAGCTGCAGGTTGAGATTTTATCTTCCTCCTACACACATACATATTATTAACGGACCAATACAAAAAAAAATTTTATTACGCACTTATACTTCACGCAGGCCCAAGATCTTTTATAAGATCCCTAGTGGAAAATACCTCTGTGGGATATTCTTACTGCTATTTGCAGTTCATGCTGGAGTCATCACTAGGTCAGGACTAGAGACAGGAAGTGGAGAGTAAAGCCAATTTTTTGGGAATTTACATAGGGGATTAGGGAGGGACTTTTCACATGAGAGAATCAGAAGAACAAGCCCATCCCTCCACTATTTTAGTAATTTTCTTTATAGATTCCACTACTGTCAGATACAATGGTTGGGTGAAGGTCCTCAAGAGCTTTCTGGTTTATGCTGCAGTCATACCTCTCAGTCAACATCTTTATTGATTTATGATGGTAATCTACTTAGGAGCTCCCCACACAGAGAGGTTGTTTCCGTGCTAACCATGCAAGCCTTTGTTGAACAACTATTACAACTTATCCAAAAAATTTAAAAAATTGCAGCATGAAGTTGCGCATGCATACAGATGTAAGGTGCAGTGGTCCCAAGAACATACTGCCTGCGTTCAAATACTTACATCTGTATGCATGAGCCACTTTACGCAAGTAGTGGAGCATACCTGTGTACAGTCAGCTACACCCATTTATGTCTACAGCTCCTAGACACCAAAATATGCAGAATCACAGGCTCAGATTCACTTTATTGACAACAAAGCGTATCTGAGTGGATTTACCCATCACTACACAACATCATAGACATCCAAATCTACAATAACATCTCACTTTCCAACAACAAATTGTGTCATTGTCAGTAACAGTGTTTTATTATTACTATTTTAATAATCCTATAGACTATTAAAGGCATTGTACACTTTCAGATGTTTTCTTTGTTATACTAAAGTTGTAGCCAGGTGCTTGGGTAGAGACAGAAAGCGTGCACTGTGCTGCAGTGCTTTCTGTGTCTCCTAATAGACTTCAGCTGGATGGGTTAACACTACCTCGCCTCCATCCACCATGAATCATGGGAGATGACTTTCAGGAAAGAAATTTTACTATGGCAGTTAATGGACTTCTGAACTACAACTCCAATTCCAAAAAACTTTGGGACACTTTGTGTAAAATCTACATAAAAACAGAATGCAATGATTTGCAAATCTCATAAACCCATATTTTTTTTTCACAATAGAAAACATATGAAATGTTTAAGCTGAGAAAATGTACCATTTTAAGAAAAAAAAAAAAAAAATTTAAATCAATGGCAGCAACATGTCTCAAAAAAGTTGTGACAAGGCAATGTTTACCCCAGTGTAGCATCCCCTCTTCTTTTAACCGCTTCAATACAGGACATTTTCACCCCCTTCCTGCCCAGACCAATTTTAAGTTTTCAGCGCTGTCGCATTTTGAATGACAATTGCGCGGTCATGCAATACTGTACACAAATAACATTTTTATAGTTTTTTTTCCCCACAAATAGAGCTTTCTTTTGGTGGTATTTGATCACCTCTGCGGTTTGTTTTTTTGCGCTATAAATAAAAGAAGAGCGACAATTTTGAAAAAAACACAATATTTTTTACTTTTTGCTATAATAAATATCCCAATTTAAAAAAAAAAAAAAAAATTTCTTCTTCAGTTTAGGCCAATATGTATTCATCTATATATTTTTGGTAAAAAAAAATCGCAATAAGCATATATTGATTGGTTTGCGCAAAAGTTATAGCGTCTACAAAATAGGGGATAGATTTATGGCATTTTTATTTATCTATTTTTTTTTTACTAGTAATGGCGGCAATCTGCAATTTTTTCATGACTGTGACATTGTGACGGACATATCGGACACTTTTGACACATTTTTGGGACCATTCACATTTATACAGTGATCACTGATTACTGTGTAAATGTGACTGGCAGGGAAGGGGTTAACACTAGGGGGTGATCGAGGGGTTAATTATGTTTCCTAGGGAGTGAGTCTAACTGTAGGGGCAGGGACTCACAAGGGGAGGAGACCAATCGTGTTCCTCTGTACTGGGAAAACACCATCAGTCTCCTCTCACCTGACAGGATGTGGATCTGTGTGTTTACACACACAGATCCACAGTCCTGCTGTGTTCACGGGCAATCTCGGGTGCCCGGCAGACATCGCGCCCGCCGGGCATGCGCACCGAGTCCCGAGCAACGTGGCGGCGTGCTCGAGCCCCCTAGACGGCCGGGAAGCCCAGGACTTCATATGACGCCCGCCCAGGATGGGAGATCCCTCCTGCGGACGTCATATGACTATAGCCGGGTAATGAATTGGTTAACAACACTCTGTAAACATCTGGTAACTGAGGACACCAGTTGCTGGAGTTTTGGGAGAGGAATATTGTCCCATTCTTGCCTGATATAGGATTCTGACTGCTCAACAGTCCTGGGTCTTCTTTGTCATATTTTTCATTTCAGGATGTGCCAAATAATTTCAATTGGTGAAAGGCCTGGACTGCAGGCAGGCCAGTTAAGCACCCAGACCCTTCTACTGCAAAGCCATGCTGTTGTTATAGATGCCCATATGTGGTTTAACATTGTCCTGCTGAAATATGCAAGGCCTTCCCTGAAAAAGACATTGGGCTCCATTTACAATAGCATCTCATATGCAGTATGTAAGTGTCCAGACACATTTTCCCTAAATACAGCATGCAATCCTGAAACTATCAATTCACCATACTGTTCTGTGGTATTTACCCCAAAATCCTGAAAAACACTCAGTAAATACCACATGAACAGGCATTAAACTCAATTTGCAGAAGGAAATAAATAATTAAATGCTTGCGTGTATTGCTATTGATATTTTTTGGATGATTTTATAGCATAGTTAATAGTTAGATTTTTAAGATCATGTGCTGTTATAGAAGCTAAGCCTCCCCCAATTGATATGCAAATGAACCAGTTTAAGTCAGGTTACAGGATATGATGTACAAGAAGTAGGGTGGAGAGGATTAGGACTTTGAACAGGCATGTGGTCAGACAAAACAGGCATGTGGTCAGACAAATTGCATTCTGTTTTTATGTAGATTTTTTTCACAGCGTCCCAACTTTTTGATGAAGGGGCCGTGCGTGGCTCAGAAATGTTGCTGTATATTTGTCATGTGACCACTGAATAAAGCTTTGGACTCTTTCAAGGAATCCTTGATGTGCTGATGACATTTCTTCACTTTTATTATCCACGGTTTCCAGCCTATGGTCAATACAGCACCCAGCATCAGTGAACAGCCAGTTTTCTTAAATGTGTGTGTAGGGAACATTGCGTTTGCCCCTGCCCCAAAGCACCCCCCCCATGTTGAGGGCATGTGGCCTGGTATGGTTCAGGAGGGGCAGCCGCTTGCTAGTCCCCTCCCTTTCCTGACCTGCCGGGCTGCATGCTCGAATAAGGGTTTGGTATGGATTTGGGGGGGGCCCACGCTATTTAAAAAAAAATGTGGGCATGGGGGTTCCCTTCAAAATCCATACCAGACCTGAAGAGCCTGGTATGGATTTGGAGGGGGACCCCACTCATTTTTTTCTGATTTTTTTATTGCCGGGAATTCTTTCTTTTACTTTTAGCTGATGACTCATTGGTTGTTAGGAATGTATCGGCCACCCACTCCTTAACAACCATGTTGTTTACAGTTGTTAAGGACGCAGGTGGCTGTCCGCTCATTAATAGCGCCTATTCATTAATGTAGATAACTACACCAGATGGTGCCAGGTGTTAAATTACTGCATGTTTTCACTACTAAAATACCACAAGACTTCAAAAAATAACTCATGCGGAAAGGATCACTCCTAATATACAAAGAAAATGTTGACATAAGAGCCAACTGCCAACTGAACAACTTCCAAAGCTGAAACTAAAGGAGCATATGCAGCATTAGCTTGTTTGTATATTGCAGCACCCAAAATGCCAGATGCAGCTGCAGGGCATTGCGATGGGGACATGTGGTGACCCATTATATGCTAATCTGTATCTAGGGGGGGTGGGAATGTGACTTTTTCAGCAGGGAGGGCTTGTCTATGTACCTGAGCAAAATATTATCATGGCACAGATACATAGATGACATCCTCGTGATTTGGACTGGATCTTAATTAAAAATGTACATATATTTATAGTCATAATCAGATTTCAATTCTAGATATTAAGATTATGATTTCAGAAGATGGAATGTTAGCAACCACACTATCGTAAACAACCTACAGGAAACACTATTTTAAGAGCTGACAGTGTCCGTTCAAGAGCTCTTATTAACAGTATACACCATGGGCAATATTTAAACAACTGTTCAAGAAACACTGATTTCGTAAAAGAGGCAGCAGTCTCAAAGGGGTTGTAAACCTTCATCTTTTTTCACCTTAACGCATCCTATGCATTAAGGTGAAAAAACACCTGGCAGTGACCGGCCCCCCAGCCCCCTGTTTTACCTATCTGAGCCCTAGAACTTGACCCGACGGGGACGCGCTGTCTCTCTGCCCAGGGTTCTTGGTTCTTGATTGGATAGAGCAGTCATAGGGTTCCGCTGCTGTCAATCAATCTATGGCCGCTGAATGCTGAACTCAGAAGCGCTCCCGCAAGGTAATCCCCCGAGAAAGTGCTTCTCCTAGGGGGTTATCTGATGTTGGGAGGAGCCGCAAGAGCTGCCGGGGGACCCCAGAAGAGCAGGTTCAAGGCCACTCTGTGCAAAATGAGCTGCACAGTGGAGGTAAGTATGACATGTTTGTTATTTAAAAAATAAAAAACGAACCCTTACAATCACTTTAAGAGACTGACTGCTGAAGCAGGGCTACAGCAAAAAGAATTTAAGGTGTTTAGGTGAAATGTAGCAAATGTGTGATAAAAATTGTGCGATATATACATATATATATGTATACATATGTATATATACATATATATATGAATCCAAGAAACACGTTACATTGTATGATCTATCACAACAACCACAGAAACAATTGTTTATTATATGGTTATCTTCTATGACTTATTAATAAATGTTTCAAATAGTGATAGAGTCTGGTCAGA